>NW_027675841.1:0-168546 GCF_046562875.1 Panthera onca
AGTTAATATTCTATTTTATGATAAAATGTTGGACAATTTTTTCCCCTAAGATCAGGAATAAGAATAAGGATGTCCACACTCACTACTTCTATTCAACATTGTCTTAGAAGTCCTAGCCAGTGCAATCCAGGAAGAAAAAGACATAAAAGCTATGAAGATCAAAAAGGGAAAGGTAACACTGTCTCTATTTGCAGATGACATAATACTTATGGTAGGAATGTAAAAAAAGAACAACTACTATAGAAAATAGTACGGCAGTTTCTTATGGAGTTAAGGATGCACCCATTCCATTCCTAGCGATTTATCCAAAAGAAGTGAAAATGCAGACTTGTGTTTGAATGTTAATAGCAGCTTCAAGCAAGAAATAACCCAATGTCCCACAGATTGATAAATGAATAGAATTAAATACAATGAAATACTACTCAGAAAAGAAAACTATTGATATAAGCACAACATAGATAAATCTCATAATCATTCTGAGTGAAAGATACTGGTCCCCTTCCCCCCTAAAATAATATATACTATATGTATCTTAAAAGTCTATAAAATGAGAACTAGGAATTTTGGAAGTGATGGTTTCATGGCTGTATACATATGACAAAACTCACCAAACTATACATTTTAAATGTATGTGGTTTATAGTAGTTGGTGCCTTAGTAAAATTGTCTCAGTAAAATCATTAAAAAAAAAAAAAAAGCTGTTTGCTAATTCCAAAATCTAGATCATCCTGGGGCTGGGCTTCATTGATTGGCTTTCCTCTTACACATGGGTCATTATTTTCTGTATCTTTGTATGTCTGATAATTTTGGATTGTATCCTGGACATTGTGTATGATCTATTGTAAAGATTATAGTATCTGTTATGTTCCTCTGAAGAACACTGATTTCTTGTTTTAGCAGACAGTTAATTTGGCTGAATGAAAACTGTAAAATTTGTCACCCTGGTAGTGTAAGGCAGTGGAACTCTTTATCCCATTATTTTAGCCTCAGCTGGGGTACTCGAAATCTGCTCTGTACATGCATAGTTCAGGCATTACCCAGAGATTTGGGCAGAATTTATATACAGAGTTTGGGGCTCTCCCTCTTTGGCTCTCTCTTTGTGACATTACTTCCCTCACTTTTCAGCTGCTATGGTTCTGAAGTCAGCCTCAAATTGAATGCCTCTCAGAAACAGTATTATCTTCCAGGCTCTGGTCATATTCTAGTCACTCTTACTGGGGACTTTCTGCTAATGGAAAACTCATGTTTTCTTCCATGTGTTGACTCCCTATCCAACACTATGCCTGCTCACTATCCAATGTCTTCAGATTTTAAAAAATATATTGTCCAGAGTTTATCATTATTATCCATAGGAGGATTGGTCCAAACCTAGTAGCTCCATGTTTACCAGAAGTGGAACTCTTCTCACTCATTTTAAATATTTTTTGAAGCTTATCTAAGTTGCTAAATACTATTCTTTAAGCCATCACTATAGATCCTGTAGTCTAAGCCTCCTTGACTATTATTCTATCTGGCAATCATCAATAGAATAATTTCCACTTTGCTCCTAGCAGTTAATTCAGCACCTGGCACCTGCTACTCTAGGATCCTGTCATCTCCTTTCCTACTAGGAAGCCAGTTCTGTAATGGCATCGTCCACATCACCCATGGAGGACAGCAGTGGCTTCTCACAAGTGCACTCCTTTGTGCACTTCAGGCCCTCCTGAAGATCTGGGGGAGCTCACAGGCAGCTTGTAACTTTTCTAATCATAAACCCAATTCAACATGCCCCCTTTCTGAGTCTTCTGACTTCTTCCTTTGCATTTTTTTCATGGCTGTTCTAGCATCTCTCTTTTGTTTGTTGTAGACCATGACTTTTCCCAAGGGCCATCCAGGCAGCATATAGGAATAATTGTTTCTTGGGGTTCCTGCCAGAGTCTCCTATGTCACAGGAGAGTACCCATATGTTGACCAGCTCTTCCTTATCCATTTTTGTGTCCTACTCCCTTGATCCATTGCCTTCAGGGTCCATATCAAGACATCCTCTTCTGGTTCTTGCCAGCTCTGCTCAGACAAACCTATAGCTCCCTTGCATACCATCTGTGCCCTCTCAGTGGTCCCAACATTTCAGTTAGTCTATGCTGAGATATGATCCTAGTTTGGGGTGTGGTGGCCTACAGGGGAGGTGGGGGCAGACCCAGAGACAAACATTATCTGATAAGGTGTCTGCCTCTTCTGAGGTGTGTGCAGAGTTCTCATGTAAGGTGGGACCATTTTATTCACCAGAGGTTTCAGGGGAGTCTGGAGTTCAAAGTGCTCAAGTGCATCCACCCAGATATCCCCACTCCATGTTAGGGTTCCATTTCTTCACCATCAGGGCCCTAACTTCGATGCAAAGAGGCTTGACTAGGTTGAGGTACCTACTCTGCAGTGCCTCATGTTCATCTTCCTCAGGCTGCAGTCTCTTGATATGTGCCAGGTGGCCTCTGACTCTTACTGTTGATTAATATCTTTGAACTTGCCATGCTCTTTCCTCAAGAAGTCAATAATACTTTGTGACAGCCACTTAGCCCCTTAGCTTTTGTAGTTACCATTTCCTCCTTACCTCTCTAGTGCTGGAGAAGTGCACTGGCTACTGCCTCCCTTTCCACTTGTCTCCCATCCCAATTCTCCCAGATGACAGTTTTCACCATCACACTGCTATTCAAGCCAAGGGCTATTAATTCTACACATGCCATAAGTGATGGTCTTTCACTGCCACCCAGCTGGTTAGTGATGCAATTTCAGAGTGCCATTGTTAGAGTCAGTTTCCCGGGACCACCCACTTCTGGTACCAACTGTTTTAGGCCAAGTTCCCTAGGAGCAAAGCCTGACATAGAGATTCTTATCCAAATGACTTATTTTTGAGGGTGTGCTCTTAGAAGGAGTGAAGAAATCTGTATTAGTTTTCTAGGTCTTCCTTAACCAAGTCCCACAATCTTTGTGGCTTAAAACAACAGACATTTTCCCACAGTTCTAGAGGCCAAATGTCCAAAATCAAGGTGTCAACAGGGCTGTGCTCTAGGTGAGACTCTGTTTCGTGGCTTTTTCTTAGCTTCTAGTGTTTCTGGCAATCCTTGGTGCCCCTTGGCCTGCAGATGCATTGCTCCAATCTATGTCTATCATTACACCATGTTCTCCCTGTGTGTCTGTATCTTCATGTGGCTGTCCCCTCTCTGTGTGTCTGCCTCTGTCTCTTCTCACTTCTTATAAGCATGTCAGTCATACTGGATCAAGGGCCCACCATGACCTCATTTCATTTACATCTTAATTACATCTTCACAGACCCTACTTTCGGATAAGTTCACATTCCATGGGTACCAGGGCTTAGAACTTCAACATCTCTTTTTTGGGGGACACAACAGAAGCCTAGGGTAACCATTCTGGTTTACGCATTGAAATTTGCCTCCTGGCAAACTCTTTAGTGTCAGGAAACTGAGATGGTTGGTCACCCTGAAAGCAGGACAGGGCAGGGTAAGGAGTGGAGAGTGCTAAACAAGATAGTGGTCTTGGTTAGGGCCAGTTTCCTGTAATCCAGTAAGGAAGCACTGGGGGCTTCACAGATCTGAATTGCCTTGAGGCAAAGCAAGGGTCAGCCTTTTATACCCTATGCCAGTCAGTCTTTGGCTAAGCTCTGTCCCCAGCTGCTGTATGGGAGGCTCCATCACCAAGGGTAGTGTTTCAAGATGGAGGCAGCTGTGCTCCATTAGCTGCCAATACTCAAAATGGCCGGACAAGTGGGCTGACCACCAAAGGGATCTGGACAGAGCCCCAGCTGCCTCCAGGATGCCACCCACAGGCGCACACACATCCAATTGTACCCTTGGTAGATGGTCCACCTTTCTACTTACCCACCTGGATAAATGCACATCTAGACACCTGTTCACCTTGGTAAATGCACACCTGTCCATTCAGGTTAAGTGGTCCAACCATCCACTTGTGCACCTTGTTAAATGTTCACCTACCACAGAGCCATCCAATCCTCAAAGTGAGTGAGCCTGCGCAGAGGCAGCAGTGATCTCTACAAACACAAATCCAATCATAGTGCTCCCTGGCTTCAAATCTCAGGATAAGAGGATCCTGATGATTAGTCCCCTTGTCTCTGTGGTCTTTCAGCCCCTGGACTCTGCCACTTCCGTCCATCTGCCCCATTGGCCTCTCCCTGCTCTCCTGCTGCCCAGGCTCCAGGTCAGCTCCTCCAACAAGCCGAGCACACAGCCAGCCTGGCCTCTCTCAGCCCCACCCTGGGGCTCAGAGGGGCCCTTCCTGCTCACCCCACCTGCAACACTGGAGACCTCAGGTCCCCTTCCCCTGCACATGCTCCATCAACAATCCTAGACGACACTGGATGCTCTCACTTCTGTTTTCCACATTGAAGAGCAGACCCGGCTGCTTCCAGGACTGGTCAAAGCTGGTCAGTGCAAAAAGAGAAGGGCAGTTGGGGGAGCAGGGCCTTTGGGGGGGGTCGGGAGGTGTTGAAGGAGTATCAGGGGCCAAGGGAGGAATATATCTGCAGATGAGCTGTGAGAGATCATTGGCCTTGGACAGTCAGAGACTGGAGTGCAAACAGGCCTAGCAAGGCCCAGGGTGGGTTTGGGAGTTAGGTTTCAGCAAGTGCAAAGATGGTGTGGTGTCAGAGGGGAGGGAGTATGCGGTGGCTCAGCATCCAGCAGAGATGGCAGCCAGGGTGGAAGCAGGGAGGGGGTCCTCAGCACAGCTCAGGGCTGGGGAAGGCAGACTCAGAATGGAGGTCAGGACTCTGGCTCCTTGAGGCAGCACCCCTCTCTCTTTCTCCAGCCTTTCCTCCTACCACCCCTCCCCTTCCAGGACCCCCTTTCTTGCCTCCCTCTCAGGCCAGGCAGGCGAGGCCATCAGGATTCCCCTGATTGCTTTCTTTCATCCCGGTGCCTTTCTCTGCAGCAAACGCCGCTAATGCCTCCTTTATCACGGAATTAGGGGATTTAGGGCCGATGGCACAAAGAGGCCCTCGATAGCGGCCGTAATCAAACGCCAATCGGCCTGATCTTGAGCGGGATGGGGAAGAAAGCGAGCGCCGGGGATTAGCGCGGGACCGAGTCCGGGCCGGTTAAGATAGTATCGGCGCGGCCACGGGGCTGAAGCCGCCCGGAGGGCCTGGCCGTGGCCGAGGAGAAAGGCCGGCTTAGCTGCTCTGCGCCAGGGATTCTGAAGCCATTAGCGGGGATTAGCGCCTGGGTTAATCTGCTTTGGCAGCTCAATTGTCAGCAGGGAGCGCGAGAGTGGTGGAGGACACCTCTGGCTGGAGTGGCCACGGGACCTCTGCAGTCCAGGCCCAGAGGCTGGTCTTGGTTTCCCCAGCTGACTGAGCTAAGCTTGGTCCTGAGGACCAGAGGGAAAGATGCACACCCCATCAGGACAAAGGGCTGATGCATGGACCTGGCTCACTTGGTGTAAGTGGAGCCAGGCGTTTGGCTCCAGCTTTCACCTTTTCCAGGCTTCTTGGGAAACCAGGGGACACAGTCCCTGACCATCCTTTCCTCCCTGGCCACCCTTCCCTTCTGTCCTTCCCATCTTGTTTGCTGCCTCCGCCATCCCTCAACCTCTGGCCTTGATCACCCCTTGGGAGCCCTGGGTGACAGCTTCCCCACTGAGTTTGGGTTCCTTAGAAAAGCACCCTCCCCATCATGCATGGCCAGGAAGCAGGTCAGACTGTGCTGATGGAGATAGGTGAGGAGCCACTGCTTGCAGACCTTCCATCTTTCCTTTAGGGGTCCCTTCTCAAGGTATGGATCCCTGAGGGGCTTATTTGTTGATTTAGTCAGGACTGATGTGATGCCACCTGCTGCCTCCCCACAGCTTATCTCCAGCCCCCTCTCACTAGCTGAGGCAGGGTGGGACTGTGTAGGCGTGGGCCTCCATAGATCAGTCCTTTGTCTCTGCTGGGGTTTTCCCCTCTGAGAAACAGGGCTGACTGAGAGGAGGAAAGGTCTGGCTAGGAGGCATCACTGTCCAGTTGTGCAGCCTGTACTCACAGGTTCCTTCTGTGAGGACCGCCCCCCCCCCCCTCGTCCCCATGCCCCTTCCTGGGTTGCTAATGAACAGGCCCCTGGAGTGGGAGACTCAGAGGGGTGTCTCTGACCATAGGCCTCCTCCTCCTCCATGGGGATGCGGCAAGGACGCTGCCTTATAGGAGACCATGGCTGGCAACAGATAGCTGGTCTGAAGCTGGCTAGGCAGGCAGGATGGGGAGGGAGGTAGCAGTGGAGAGGCTGGTGGAGCCCTCTTGGTCCCATCCCCTGACCCTATCCCCTTTCTTATGGCTGAGATTGGGGCATTGAAGTAAAAAGATGCAGAGGGAGGAAAACACACAGTCGAAAGTCCTTTCTTCCTTCACTTGGCAGACATCTCACCAGCCCAGGCTGTGTGGAGTGGTGACGGGTGAGCCACATGGGACTTCCTCACGCGCTACTATGTCAGCAGCCCTCGGCAGCGTCCAGCATGGGCAGTCGGTGGCCGGGTCTGGCGCTTCAGTGACTCGGGAGTGGACGACGGTGGTTGGGCTATTCTCACGCCTAGTGTTGGGGGGCTGCAGGAGAGGTTAGGGCAATGGCAGTGAAATACAAGGGCCAGGGACTGGTGGCAGTGACCTCGATCCGCCTCCCGACACCCTGGCGGCTCAGACAGCACAGCCGCCAGAAGCCGCTGGCACGTGCCGCGCCCCCCGGGGAACGCGTGTGCGAGCCTACGCCAGCCGGGAGCGCGCCCGTGACGCCATCAGTAAGAGCCGCACTGACTTCCGGACGCGGGTGTTCCCGGCCTCCGGTAGCCTCGGCTCGTCTTTGGACGCGTGCGGCGTAAACTGCTCTCACTGCCTGTCCTCGGGAAACCTCCTGGGTACCTTTTGCGCCCAGAGGCCCCTGTTCCCGGACCTCCCAATGAGGAGTGCTGAGAGAAGCCCTGATGGGTCTGCGGCCTTTAGCAGCCTGCCCGGGACGCAAACGAGTGACCATGAGTGTGGACCTTCCTCTCGGCCCTGGCAAGCACAGCCCCTTTCCCGTGACCTGGTCTGACCGGCCAGATAAGCCTCCGAGTCACAATTGCGGGCAGTTTATTTACCTTGACCCCATCACAGCCCTGGGGCGGGGCGGGGCGGGGGGGAGGTCCTCGCCAGGTCATCGGCGGCGTGGGTGGGAAAGGCGCTGCGGGCTTCGGTCAGCCTGTGTAAGGGTACCCAGGGACAGACAGACTGGCCAGAGAGCTTCGGCGACCCCAACCCGATCAGCGTGGGAAAACTGCCCAAAGCCCCAGTGCCTTCAGTGCTTTTCAGCCAGGGGTTGGGTGGCAGGCTACATTTGAGCACCGCTTAGGAGCAGAGGGGGTGGGATGGTTTATCCCTTGAAGTCATTTAAAGGAGAAGACACCCCAGTGGCCGAGCCTCCCAGGTCAGGCCTACTTAGTGGAGGATTAAGTGGGAGGTGGGTGTGGCCTGCCGGGAGACAAAAGTGACAGCGGTTGGGGAGGGTCAGGGCCTGACCCAATCTGAGCCGGGGAGGCGGGGCGGGGAGTTTGCCCTCAGGGATATTTGCCAGATAGGAGGGGATACACAAGACCACACCAGGGGCCACCAGGTTTTCCTTGGGTCACGCACATTGTTGGTCTAGGTCGAATTCATTTACAGTCCTGAGTGTCGTGTGACCCTCCCATTGTTCTTTCAGGCATTTCTTCATTGTGCATGCATCTCTGTCCTTGTCCCTGGGGTGTTCAGTCCCTGTTCCCAGATTTTGATGTGGCAGGAGCTTCTTAGACCCCCTGATTCTGTGCCCCTTACCAAAGACCTTCGTCCAAGGAATCTGCAAATATGTAGGAAGTAAAAGGACAAGAAAATACTCTGGCATCCTCAACTGAGATTGTGTTTGCTATAAAGGCTAAGGGCACACCCCGAAGAAACAGAATTCTCTTTGTTGGCTAAAAGGAGACAGACCTATTTGTCAGGAGTGACTGGCTTTTTTGTGTACTAAACTCTGATTGCCATTCATCACCTACACAAGGACATGGAAAAATCCAGGGGATGCCTGTGCAGTAGTGGCAGGGGTGGCCGGTGGGTTCAAGGAAGCAGGGAGCAGGGAAGACAGCTGCTTGAGGGCCTCTGACTAAAGCGTGCAGAACACTCATCTTCAGTCTCACAGTGGTGAGGACAGTGCTGGAGGTTGGCCAAACCTTGCCCCAGGAGTAGCCACCACCTCAACCTCTGCTCCCTTGCCTGGTCTCTGAGGCCATTGTCCCTCCTGGACACATTACATTATGATCCCAGGCTTGAGGCCATTGTAGATGGTGAAGGCTGCCTGTGGCTTCCAGCCAGGCACAGAGGCTCTGGCTGTGGATGGGATATGGTGAACTGGAGTCTCCACACTCCTCAGCTTACCTCTCTGATATGCAGACCCAGCCACCTCCTGGGGTTCCCTCCCCCCCCCCCCAGCCCCCTCCCCCACACCGCTGGTCTGTGCGTCTGTTTGTGGAGGGCCAGGCTGGAAGTTGAGTCTGTTCTACCTCCCAGTTACTTGGAAGATCTGTACACATCTCTGCCCCTTTGCCCCCATTACCACAAGGGCAAGGGGCAGCTGCCATCAGCCTCCTCTCTGCAACTTATGAGGTCTTGGTTAAATGCAGCTGGGCTCCTTCCAGGTCCCTGCCTGCCTATTCAGCTGCTCTCTGCCTGCTCACTTCCCTCCAGCCTTGCTGGCCTTCTCTCAGCCTGGACACCACAAGCACTTTCCTGCACACAGGATACCCCTCCCCTCCTGTTCCCCTTTCCTCAGGTCTTTGCTCCAAGAACTGAGGCTGCCTACTAATGCAGGTGATAAATGAAGGGGGTGGGGTTGCCTCCACCAGGGTGGGTGGCTCTTTTGTAATCACAGGCCCTGGGGACACAAATCCAGTTTAGTCTTTTCTGGCTGGGCTACTTGCTGTCCACGTAGTGCTGTGTGACACAGGAGAGGACACTTGGACTATGGCAGGGTCCCTGCCCCTCCTGGAGGGAGAGGAATGGGGGCTAGATTGTTCATGGGTGGGAGTCCCCATGCCCTACTGTCAGTGCAGCCTCAGCCCCATCCTCTCCGTGAAGGGTGAAGGGGACAGGCCTCTGGGATGCTGGTGTGCAGTCAGTGAATGGATACCATTCCTGGAGGTCACTATTGAGGTCACTGAGTCCCCTCAGGGCTCAGCTGCTGGGCTTGGCCTGCTCTAGAAACTACCTGGAACTTCTGCAAATAACTTCCTGCAACCCCAAGAAAAAAAAGCTACATGTTCAAGGGTTTACGGTGTTAGACATTGTTCTAAGCACCTTATGGGGATAGGTGGGTTCTTCTGTCAACCCAGTTCATATTAGGAAACTGAGGTTAGGTGACTTGCCCAAAGTCGCATAGTGACGAAATGAGAAGCCAGGGGTCTTTCTGTTCCCTACCACTGCCCAAAGATGCTGCCTGCTGTATATCTTCCTAGCCTTGGTGGCCTGTGCCACAGGCCAGCACTGCCCATCACAACAGCAAAGTTCCTGAGGCCCAGAGCCAGTGGCCTATGGCTGAGCTTGCATGCCCTGTGTGTGGGGGAGACAGCCTGTGGCCCCCGTGGGCAGGCAAGCTTTGCTGTGGGGCCCTTTCTCCTCAGTGGTGGCCAAGATTGGTTTCTCCTGAGAGCATTGAGTGTGCACAGCCAGTCCTTCAAAACTGTTTCCCTTGTGCCCCCTAAGCCCACAACTGGCCCTCAATCTGTCCCAGATCTCCTGTATCCCCAGAGTCCAGGGATCTGGGTGTTGTGTAGATTGTGGCAGTGGGACACTCTCCCCTTAAAGGAGCAGCTCTAGAGACCAGACCTGCTTACTGACAGTCTCTGTTGGCAAGTTATTTCCCAGTCTGAGCCAAACCCTTGAATGACTCTTACCCATGGATCATTTGGACAGGAAAGTGCCTTCTGCCCCCACACAGCCAGGGGCCCTGGTTTATCCCATCCTACTGTAGGGTCAGCCAGGGTAAAGGAGTGAGGAAAGGCCCCCTGCTCAGAGACTCAGGGGACCAGAAATTGGATGCCCCAAGCACTTCCCCAGAAACAGACCACTTCACAGAGAAACCATGGGTGGGGGAGGGTGGCGCGCCCAGCAGCACTCTCTCCCAGACTCAAACCCTGGTGTGGGGCAGTTCACTCTGCCCACTCAGTGCTGCCTTCCAGGTGACCCTGAGGGCATGCCCACCTGCTGACCCTGCAGGACCTAGCTCACAGGCCACAAACATGGCCTGGACAGAGTCTAAATGTTTCTTGGTTTGATGGTGCCAGGTCTCTTGGGGGCTAACACTGGCCATAGCTGGCTTACCCACCAGCCTGCCTGCTGCCCTGCTTCCCTGTCAGTGTCCTCAGGTGAGGGGGTATGCCTGCTCTTTGCAGAGGCAAGGCCGTCATTATTCACCTGTGCACAGATGGGCCCACACAGGGACAGGAAGCTGCAACAGGATCCGGTTTATTCGGCCTTGGGAGGGTGGTCCTGAGAGTGGCGGGTGCCACCCTGTCCCGGGCAGAGGGAGGGCCCAAGGGCCAGTTAAGGCCAGTGGCGGGAGAAGCAGGGGGCACATAGCCCCTGGAATGCGGTGAGGCCAGGCTGAGGCCCGGAGGCAGCTGTGGTAGGCCGGGACAGGTGCCCCTGCTGCCCAGGGTGGAAGGCACCGGGCTGGGACCGGGCCATGGCTACAGGGCCGTGGACCCAAGCCACATGGGCACCCCGGGGAAGCGGGGCACAGGGTCACATGACACAGAACATGAAACACAGGCACACGGCTCATGAGTAAGCACATGGACAAGTGGGCACAGATTCACAGGCCAGAGGGTCACCCAGCCTTGGCCAGACACATGGACTCAATGGTGGTGTCATACACACCACAGGGGACACACAGCACTAAGGGACATGTGGACTCAATGGTTACAGGGTACAGACCCAGGCCATGGAGTGCAAGGAATAGGGAAAAGGGGCCTTTTGGCACGACTGCACTGGAATCGTGAGACGAGGGCAGTGGGGACTGGTCTGGAGGTGCCTGGGGGCAACCCCCATGCAGACCCCCTAAGGGACTCAGTCTGTCTTCCACACTTTGTTGAGAAGCTTCACCACTTCATCATAGATGACAAACACGATGGCCACATCCAGGCAGACCCGGCCCAGGCGGGGGATGGTGCCCTTGTAGAATCTGGGGTTGGGGGGAGGTAGGAGGTGAGGAGGCAGAGGAAGTACAGCGTCCCTGGGAAGTGAGGGTGGGTCCTGACATTGGAGGGACAAGGGCAGGTGCCTAAAGGTAGGAGCCCTAGGGGATAGCCTGGGGCTGGCAGCAGGAATGGGGTGAGGCCCGCTTAGAAGGCCAGGGAGGGTCTGGGGTGGGGACCACAGCCCTGCCCCTCCCCCACTCACGCCTTGAGCCCCTCATTCCTCAGGATCTGCAAGCCACAGTCCCATGTGTTCCGGTATTTGTGTGCCTCCAGGCCCTGCAGGACAGCAGCACAGCACAGGGCTCAGTGGCTAGCCCAGCCCCTCGAAGCAAACCCTCCACCCCCTTCGTGGTCCCACCCCCACCTGCATCCGGGTCTTGATCACGTCCAGAGGAGTGTTCCCGAAGACACTGGCTGCGCCAGCAACAGCTCCAAACACTCCGGTTATCAGTGGGTTCATGGGCTTGTTGGGGTTGTCCCCTGGATGTGGGTGGGGGTTGCAATCAGAAAATTATGGGAGGGCAAAAGGGAGGGTTCTTCAGGGCTGGGAGGAGCATGCACCGGAGCCAATGAACGTGGGTGCCCCAGGAGGCAGGGTCCTGGCAGAGAGGACTGAAGAGGAAGAGCCTAATTCAGAGTGGTTGGAGGTGGAGTCTTGGGGCAGCGGACCCAACAGATACATACCTCTGTACCAGTTGCGCAGGGAGGTCATGACGAAGAAGCGGATGGCCTGGTTAGACCCCTGCTTCAGCACGGTGGCTGTGAGGCCCTGGTAGGTCCCCTTCAGCCCTAGGGGCAGGTAGGCATCGGAGTTACACTGGGGCCTTCGTGGGGGAGTGGCACACCAGAGCACCAAAGCAGGAAGGGGAAGTGCAGGCTGGCTGGCCAAGGTACCTGACCCTACCTGAGGAGGAAGACATTACAGCTCACCTTGTTCCCGAATAATCTCCCTGACCCCATGGAAGAATCCTCTGTACTTAGGGTTTGGGGAGGTCTGGTCGTGGATGAACTTCACCTGTGAGAGGGAAGCAAAGGCACTGGCTTCCAGGACGCCACTGAAGGGCATACCTGGCCCATTGGCTTGTGGGCCTAGGGCCCACAGAGATCAGACCAGGGCTGGTGATGCAGCTCTTCACCTGGAAAGAGCCACCCAAAGCCACCGAGGGACACAAGGCCCCAGGAAACAAGAGGGTTGGCCTTACTAAAGAGTCTCTGCAGTTATGTTTGCTGGTATTTGCCACAGCTTAGGCAGTAAACATGTGTTATCTTATGCTTTCTGTTTATAAAAGTTTTTTTAAAAACCCTAATGTCAGTTGTCCCATTGCCTTCAGGACAGAGTCCAGTCTCCACAGGAGGCCCTTCCTGCACACTCTGCCCAGCTTCTGCAGGGCACTCTCTACCTCGATGGTCTTCATGGAGCACTAGGGCAGGATGGTCCCCGCCACCCCATCACCCCTCTGCACACCTTATCACCTGCTGAGACCCTCCCCACCTTGATGGTCTCCATAGGGCACACGACCACCACGGCTTCAGCCACGCCGGCACCCAGGCCACACAGCAGCCCCCGTGTGCTGTCCAGGCGTCCCTGGGGATCTCGCATGTGGTTGCTGAGGAACTCAAACATCCCGAACCTGGGAATGGGAGGCAGTGGGATGAGAAGGGCAGCAGCCGCCAGGATGCCCTCCCTCGGCCACCGGAGACCACCTCACCTGACGGCCGCTTTGGGGATGGAGCCGTAGAGCAGGGAGCTGAGGCCTCGGTACAGGCCCAGGACGCCATGGCTGCGGACCGTCTGCCGCACGCAGTCCCCTGGAGGAGGGGGCGTTCAGCGACCCTCTACCGCCCTAGAGACCACCTTTCGCACCTCCCCACAGCCCGCCTCGTTTGCCCCCCGAGCGCAGGTCCTGGCCGTACCCTCCGGGTGCCAGCCCTCTCGGTGCCGTCCCCTGCCAGCAGCCCTCTACTCACCGATGCCCCGGTACCGCGGCGGGTGCGAGCGCTCGTCCAGCTGCAGCTGTGTCTTTACATACTCGGTGGGGAAGGTGATGCAAATCTCGATGCCGCCCGCCAGGCCGCCTGCGGGGACCAGAGACCCGGACCCTGAGACCACCTTCTGGCGGTCGGACTGCCCCGCCCACCGCCGCTGGCGCCCCGGCCCCTCCCCCGCCCCGGACTTTGTCCGGCTCCTCTGGTGTAGGGGAGGCCCGGCAGCCTCCCTCACCCCACCCACGTTGTCCTGGCTAGGTTCGGCGGGACTACCCGCAGGCTGAGTCCCCACGCTCTGGCTGAGGACCGGGGCCGCGCCCCCCGCCCGACCCGGAAGTGAGGCGGGGACTCTGCGTCCCGGGCCCACCCGGAAGCGCGGCGGGGCCGATGGAGAGGGCAAGCTGGGGGTCCGCGTCCCGGAGGGGCCCACCTGCCAAGATCGCCTTCCCTGGGTGCGTCAGCTTGGCTTTCCCAGACGCGGGCGCGGCGGCCGCCAGAGCGCGGGGCGCGGCCATGGCAGGCGGGGAGGCGGGGCGCCCGGCGTCGGCTTCGGGTCCGAGCCTCCGGCTCTCGGCGTTCGGTCGGCGGCGGCGGCGGCGGCGGCGGCGACGACAAACGGTTATGGCCCGGAGGGCGGGGCGGTCGCGTCAGCTCCCGGGCTCCGCCTCGCGTGGTCCGAGCCGGGCCCCGCCTCCAGCCCGCCCCGTTTTGCCGGCAGGGAAACTGAGGCCGGGGCGGGGCAAGCGAGGCAGGCGCCTGGGCGGGGTCGACAGCCCAGCCAATAGCGGAGCCCGGGGTCCTTGGGAGGCGGTGCTGTGCCGGGCCTGGAGCTGTGGGTCAAGGTGCAGTTTCTAAAACCCGCCCCGGCATCAGGCAGAATCCGGCACGAGAAGGAGCAGGTCTCATTGCAGCTGCCTGAACGACCGGATCCCCGGTTGGGGGTGGAGAGAAGGGCCGACCCACCCCGGGGACACAGGGGTCTAGCCCCATCCCTGAAGTTTGGCATTCCCACACCCGACGGTCTGTGAGGCTACCACTCCCGCTACGGGATTTGGAGCTCCGTGCGGAGCTCGCAGGAAAAGACCCCCAATATACCCTGGCTATCTCCCCCTGGGCAGACGCAGGTTCTCATCCCCAAAGAGGCCCCAGCCAATCTTTTGTCCCCTGCTACCCACACCAGCACCAAGCAGGGAAGCTTTGCCTTGATAAACCGACTTTAATATTCATGATAAGTAGGAGGCTCAGAGCTAGTTAGAAGGTTCGTTCAGTTGGGTCTGCAGAGTGGCCTGGAGGGGGCAATTCTGCCAGTGCTGAGTGAAGACCAGGTGTCCCTCCCACCAAGGGCAAGAAATCCTCGGGGAGAACGCCCCAGGAATGCCTGGCTCCAGCCAGAGGACCTGGAGGCAGAAGTCCACCCAAGTTGGTCTTCTTGGGCAGTGTCTCCCCTGGCCTCCTCAGGGTATTCCGGATGGCTCAGAGGCGGCCATCCCTGAGCCTCAGCAAAAATAAATAACGTCCAGGTGTCCCTGCCGCCCATCAGGGTCCTCTGTGCTTCTGCAGTGACATGCTCCTTGAGGTTAATAACCCCATAGAGGCATGTTGCCACTGAGCGCCCACTACACGCTGAAGCCGTACACAGGAGGCTGGGCGAAGGCAGGTGCAGCAGCATATCCATAGGGGAAGCCAGCAGGGGCAGGGCCTGCAGCAGGGCCTGCTGTCAGCATCAGCTGCTGGCCTGCAGAGGGAGAAGCAGAGGGTGAGCAGAGCTCCTGCTGCCCAGGAGAGGACAGGGGCCCAAGGAGCAGCGTGGCAGACCAGCCCTGACCACCCAAGGTTCAGGCACTGGAGAACAGGTGCCTGGGGGCAAGGACAGTGGGAGTTGCTGTTGTGGGGCCAGCCACAGAGGCTGGCCAGGCTAGAGGGTAAGCTAGTCCCCAAATGGGACACTTACTCAGCTCAACTGGCTGGGTCTCAATCATGCCCATCAAAATCTAAAAAAACCAGATTGACATTAATGGTGGTGGTGGTAGGGGCACAATGACCCTGAAGAAGACACAGTTGGCAGGAGACTTGAGACCAGGCTCACTTGCTACGTGCTCACCACACCCTCAGGCCTTTGTTAGTCCTGCAATGCACTCCAGAACCCAAAGCGCCTTGGTGCAGTGGACACCAACCAATTTGTCTGCTCAACAGCCAGGCCATCCAGGCAGGCTCTCAAGTCAAAGCCAGCAGCAGCCTTGCTGCCTGGGACCAGGCAGAGCAGCACACAGCAGCGGCTCAGAGTTGGGCAGTTGCTAGGCACAAGGAACAGGCAAGGGCACCCTCACAGAAGGCAGGTGCCCTCAGAAAATGGAGGACAATGGCCATGCTTCTTCAACATTCCTGGATACACTGACCTTCCCCACACCCAGCAGCCATGTGGTCCTTCTGTCCCCCACCCTGTCCATCCCCTCTCTGATCTGAAGCCCAGTCAGGGAATCACTTTCCCTACTCTTCCCTCCCTAGGAACAGGGGACTAGGGGCAATGGGGTGCTACCTACCAAACAAGAGAGGGGCGGGCTCCACCACATGTTCCTCTTGCTTGCGTAGGCTCTCCGAGGCATCCAGTCTGTCTACCTGCAAAGAGGCAAGAGCACTCGAGTGCCTGCCTGACAGGCTGCCTGCAGTCTGGGCCAGGAGGTGAATGTGGGGCCGGGAGGCAAATACACAGCCTCCAGGAAAGTCAGAGCTGAGGGTGGTTACAGGGCAGATGCTATATCTGCAGTGACCCCTGATCCACAAGGTGAAGCCTCTGTAACTGGGTAGACATGGAGTGCCCACTGGGGCCCTGGTGATCCCTAACTGCAATTCCAGCCCAGTGCTTTCCAAGTGGGCACTTGACTGCTTGGTGCACCAGAGCAATGGCCAGTGACTGCAGGCTACACATGCAGCACAGCTCACAGGGCTAGGTTCTCCTCTGGATACAGGGGTACTGCCAAGACAATGTAGCACTTCTTACATCCAGCTAGTCCAGGCTGCCCACCCCTTCAGAGGAGACCAGTCACCTCATATCTGGGACATCCCACCTGGCAGGGAGGATGTGTCACCTTAGAGGTGGGGGCAGGGACAGCCATCAGAGGTCAGGCTGCCTCCCTGCTTTTCCTCAAGGCTTCACAAGGGGCTGTCCTACGTGGTACCCACAGGCTGCAGCAGACACATGGATGGAGAGGGAACAGAGCAAAGTGGTGCCAGGGACCTGAGGAGCAAACAGCACTATGCGAGTGGGGGCAACAGCAACTGTGCGTCTGGGACCCCCCTAAACAAGCACTCAAGTCAGAAAGAAGAAAAAATTATGTGCCCTGTGTACACTCAGACCTGGGAGAGATCAGGCTAGGCACCAGAACCCTAACAGAACAGCCCTGTCACTGGCCCTGTGCGCTCCCCTCCCTTTCCCTCCTTGGGACCAGAGCTGAGGTGAGGAAGGAACAAGACAGTGCAATGGACTTGCAATCTATACTCTCTGCCTTCAGTTGGCTGACACTCAGGCTGAGGTCTAAGCTAGGCCTGTACCCTCCACTGGGAGAGCCAGGGGGTTTGGGCATGTGAGTTTTTCTCAGACGGATGGCCCTCAAGCTTCCCAAATGAATCAAGAGGCTCTGGGTGAAGTTCTCCAGTCAGGAAGGGGTGTGGTCTTCTTGTCTGGGCCCTTCCACCTCCGAGCAGTCTAGTCTGTCGGGCCCCAGCCCAGATCCCAGAGCTGCCTAAGAAACCCATATGGAGTCCATCCTATCCCCAACATGATAGGCACCAAGCCTGGTGCTGGTCGAGAGGCATGTGGGGCAGCAGTGAGACCAAGCGCCACAGTAGCTCTTGCCTTCTTCAAGGACTAGGGGACATGTCTGGGGACCCTGGGCCAGGGAGCAGTTCCTTCCAGCAGGAAGGCAGCTTTAGACCAAATACACTGTCCCATTCTGAATTAGCTATGCAGTCACAGTGTTGACCAAGGTGACACGGTTGCCAGGATGACCTCCATCACTACAGAGAGGGAGTGTGTTCCCCCCAAGTCCTTGGGGCTCCCTGGAGGTCCCAACCCCTGCAGTAATGAAGGTCTGAGTGGCACAAGTTCCTCTTATGTTAACTCATGGGCCTTGACTCTAGGAAGAGACTCAAGCCATATGCATCCTTCTTTATTCTGGAGCACAGCAGACAAACTGCTTCCAGGTTAAGACAACTTCTGGATGGGAAAAGCAGAAACCATGGAGCACTTTCTGAAGACAAGCTCCAACACAGCACAGACACTTCCTTTGAGGAGCTGCCATCCACTGTAGTTGAGGAACGAGGGACTCTTGTAAATCCAACCAGTCTATGTCCCCTAGTAGCCTGAAGATGGTCAGCACATGGTCAGCACTATCTCTCCCCATCCCCTGAAGAGTCCTGGGAGACCTCCCACTCAGATGTGCTGTGTAAATGGGACTAGGACACACTCTGGCATTCCCTCCTCCAGCAGCAGGGAGATGGCCTTGCACCCCTTGACAGGGGCTGGGCAGCTCCCAGGAGGCTCTGCAGGTGGCAGACAGAGTAAGCCCTTACAGGCCAAAGCTGGCAGCCAGACCCCACCACCACCCCACACCTGTGCTTCTTGTTTCTTCCATAAACCCCACACTAACTCCTAGAGGCCACTCTCCTCCCTCACACTACTGAAAGAGGCCCTAGCCTAGTGGCTTCTTGGCATCGTGGGGTGTCCTTGTGGCTAGAAGAAGGATAGGTGTATGGCTGGATGGGCCAGTAGGTGCTGCTGAGCGTCAGCTTTTCTGCAGCCTTAGAAACAAACCAGATTAGGTGACAAGGGTCTCTGGACAGTGCCTCAGCTAGGTCCCAGACAGGGACCTAGGGCTTCAACACACAGGGAGAGTTAAAATCAGATACTCTCATCTTGTTAAACAGCTCATCAACCTGCAAAGAAAGCCAGAGTGGGCCACCAAGGCCACAAACTGACATCTAGAGTGGCAGAAGCAACAAAGTAAGACATGAATATGGCCTCAGGACCAGGGAGACGTGGGTCTGAGCCCATGTCTTCATCTATCAGCTTTGGATCCGAACCCACACCTGCAGTCATAGAGGGGATGACTACCTACCTGTCAAGGTGTTAACATTCCTACTAAGTGCTTGGCAAAAGGGGGGTTACCACGACAGGTCTGCCAATGAATGCACCCCAAAATCCACTGGAGGCGTGCTGAGAGGTAAACAGACCACACAGAGCCCATGGACCGTGTGCTGGAGCTCTGCCAGCTGGTGCCACTGTTCTCACCCCACAGAGCCCTGGTCTGTGGGCAAACACACCCACTGTGTGCCCTGGCAGTGTGCGGGAGACCTGATGCAAGTCCCCTGTGGGGAGGGGCTCAGTTCTACCCAGAGCCCCCAAGGTGATTTTCTAGAAGAGGTTAATATTAGGCACAAAACCACTCAACTGTGAAGGCACGAGGCATCTCTCAAAGGTGGACAGGGCTGGTTGGACAACCTGGATTGGTCCCCCAGAGGCCACGGGCCATCAGAGGACCTCTATAGACCTGAGCTAGAGTCATAGCTGTGCCACATGGTGGCAAGGGAGCCACAGCAGAGCCCACACTTACTTTGCTAAGATACTCTCTCATCACCTGGATGAAGTAGGGCATGGCCAGGTCAACGAGGTTGTGTCTCCAGGCCAGCTCCAGCACCACATCCGGAGGAAGCAGGTCGTAGCAGGTGAAGAGAGAGGCCACGAAGCACTCCCGCTTGCCCTCTTCCAGGAACCACTGCAGCAACTTCTCAGCCAGCTCGGCATCTCTAGACTCTGCAGCATGCTGCATGGCATCCTGCAACCAAGGCAGACGCACAGCTCAGGTCCACTCTGCCTTGTGCTACCTGAGGCACTTTCTGAGTTGGTAGGACACAGAATGGTGCCAGGCCCCACAAAGGACATCCTCGCCTGCAGAAGGGTCCCTGTGCCTCGGCTGCCCTCTGGTAGGCTGGAGTACCAGCTCCAGGAGAGCCATGGAGGGCACCAAGCGTACTCCTGGCAGCAGACTCTCACAGACCTGCCGAAATACCAAGAGGGAGGTGGCACACACGGGTGCAGGTGCCCTGGGAGACAGGCTCTGGCCTTGCAGCCCTACTGGCATGCAGAGGGGGTGCGTGGGGTTGCCCATTGAAAGGGGATGGTAACAGAGCTAGCAAGGCTTCCAGTAAAGGCCGGGGTTATTATGCTTGGGTCAACAACCAGCGCTACCCTTCTGGACTCAACATGCAGCAGCTACAAGGGATAAAGCCAGTGCTCAAGAAATAGCAATTTTCAGGGGCGCCTGGGTGGCTCGGTCGGTTGAGTGTCCGACTTCGGCTCAGGTCATGATCTCACAGTCCGTGAGTTCGAGCCCCGCGTCGGGCTCTGTGCTGACAGCTCAGAGCCTGGAGCCTGTTTCAGATTCTGTGTCTCCCTCTCTCTGTGACCCTCCCCCGTTCATGCTCTGTCTCTCTCTGTCTCAAAAATAAATAAAAACGTTTAAAAAAAATTAAAAAAAAAAAAAGAAATAGCAATTTTCCCTTTCTTCCTGACATAAAAAAAGTACCTTCAAAAGTCCCTAATCGCTTTCACATTTGCAGATTTGTCTAAAACATAAAGAATCATACCCGCCTAGTGATAGCCATCAGTAAATTAGTAATTTCTATTTTCTAGCCACAATGGTGAGAAATGAATGACCTAAACTCTGCCAGTGCACGCGTTAGCTCTCTACCTCATCCCCATCCCTCAACCTCCTTCCCAAACCACTGGCAGCACTTGCCAGGGCCCTGCTCCAGGTCCTTGCCCTGCCCTTCACCATCCCTAGCCTGTGACTATACCTCTGCAGAGTGTTCTTCACTCATGGGCATGAGGGCCCCCTAACCCTCACTTTCCCATGTCCTGACATGTTCCCTCATGCCCCTCTAGTCTTGTGGCTCCTCAACAGTCCCAGCCTCCCACATGCAGTTACTCTGCCAGCTCCTCAGGTAGAGTGCACACTCTCCAAGGTGGCTGCCCTGATGGCTGAGTGACCACTGGGCTTTTACACCCAACCTCTGCAATCTGGAAAGCATGCTTATTGTCTTACAACTGTCCTAGAAGCCAGCACCGGCCACTCACTAACCCCCCAGGTGGCACACTGTGAACCACCCATCCTCCCAGGACTTCCATGCAGGGTGGGCTCTGCTGCCAAGGCATGACTGACACTTGTGTGTAGGGTCGGGGCCTGTGCATCATAGGCTCTGCAGCACCACCTTGGCCTCCACCTACTAGATGTAGTACCACACCCTCACGTGTGACAACCAATCCCCTGGGGGTCAGAGTCACCCTTGCTGAGAACAAGGGTATTGGAATGTATGCCAACATTTTTCTGCCTGTGGCTTTGTCCTTGTGGATTCTCTTCGTGGCACACGTTGCTCGGAGTGGGACTGGTTTGGAAGAGGACAAATGCCCTTTTGGCAGTTCTCACACACTGCTCACTTGCTCATTGTCCGGTTGATAGGGGTCATGCACTCAAGATGCTGGCGTGCACACTGGCAGGTTGGGGCAGCTGGGACCCCCTACCTGGGGGCAGCTTCCCTCTGGTGTGTTGGAGCCCTGCTGCCACCTCCCAGAGTCAGCGTGTGAGTACCCTGATGAGCTGTCTGTGAGCTCCCTCTGCAGGGTCCTGTAAGCACCCCACGAAGGACCACGAGCACTGTCACGAAAAGTGAAGAGATGTTACCTAACAGTCCCAAACTGGAGGTAACAACTTGGGATGAAGCCTGACATGCCCCTGATGTCCAGAGTTCTCTAGCCTCAGCCCATGTGCTATGAGAGAGAGATGCATGCCCACATCCTAGGAAGGTACTCAGGGAAGCCAAGGACAGTTCTGGGATTAACACCTTTAGGTGAAGCTCATGGCCTTGAGAAAAGGCTCCCCAGGGGAAACAGCACATGGAACCCTTGGAAATCAGCTTAGCCACACAGCACATTACAACAATGGCCCTCTTGTGCAATTGCACTTTACCCCACTGGGGAGATGTTGAGGTCAGGTGGAACGAAGGTAATGCCTTCAAGGGCCTGGGATCTCTCCAAGAAGCCCACCCTGGCTTTCAGATGCCCAGATCCAGATCCAGACCTGAGGATGGTACTTAGCCACTGCTTAAGGGCAGACACAAGTATTTTGAATTTGATTTTCACTTTGGTGTTTTTATTCCCCACATATGGATTGATCAAAAACAAAATAGGTGCCAAGTGAATGCTGCCACACTGTTTGGGACAGCGAAACTCACAAACAACTGCCAGGAAAGATTCAACTCCATGGGAGCTATTCTTTTGATCCAAATACCATTTTAAAAAAAATGTTATTTATTTTTAGAGACAGTGAGCAAGAGAGAGCACATGTGCATCCGTACACACAAGCAGGGGAGGGGTACAGAGAGAGGGATGAGAGAATTCCAAGCAGGCTCTGCGCTGACACAGGGCTCGAACTCAAGAACCATGAAATCATGACCTGAGCCAAAACCAAGAGATGGAAGCTTGACCAGTGGAGCCACCTGGGCGCTCCTTAATCCAAATAACTTTAAAGAAGCTCTATATTAATGACAGATAAGGATCCTTAGTCTGTGTTCTAAAAACACTTCCTCCTTAACATAATCCTCCCTGTCGCCCCACAAATGTCTCCTGGTAGGGGGCTGTGACCATCTCACACCCCCCAAAACATCAGGAAGCACACAGGGTGGGGAGGTCATTGGGACACCAACCTTGTAGAGATGGTCCTTCTTGCAGAGCTCCACGCTCTGGGCCCACCGGTTGTTGCCCTTGTATAGATAAGCCGCAATGCGCCTGAACTCAATCAGCTGGTGCTTCTCCAACCTCTGTGCCAGGGCAATGTTGTCAAAGTTGTCGTAGGCATCGATAGATGCCCTCAAACCCTAGAAAGAGGTGGCCTTTCCGTGGGTGAGGGACATAGTGGAACAGGCAACCAGGAATTACTCACTGGCCTCAGAAAGGCCCCTCCCCATCCATCCGTGGGGCCTATGGGGCCCACAACCCTTCCTCTGCAAGGTCAGCCCTCTGAGAAGAGGGCTGGTGCAGAGAAGGGCTCTCTAGTCCCCGAGTGCCCAACACTAGCTGCATGGGTCCCTGAGGCACAGAAGGAGCTGCAACTTCCCTCTGATAGAACACACACCCCACACCCACCTGGTAATCCTCCTCTTCTGTCAGTAGGTGGTTGAGGGCCTCATTCACACTCTTGTTGTTGTGGCTCTGGACTGACCGCAGGTAAGGCTTCACTAGGGGCAACTGGCCTGCCTGACGAGTCAGGAGAATGGTTAGGGCACTTGGGTAAGTCATCAGGGCACTAAGTTTGGGGCCCCATGGCACACTGATGGACCAGCGTGTACAGCCCAGTTCCAGGTCTCCTGGACAACTACAACTGGCATGCTCTACACACACTAACACATGAAGAGCTTCCTGGGTTACTGAGTAAATGTCAATTTCATTTATGAACATTTTGGCTGAAATACAAAGCTACATCTGAAACCTAAAAGCAGTTTGATACATTTAATATTTACATTTTCTGGGGACTGATTTAAAAAATTGATTATTAAGGTATTATCATTCACATGACCTTGGCCCAACACACCCTTCTCTGGCCCTGGGATGCTGGCTGACTCACCTTTGAAAAGAAGCCAACAGTCCGGGTATGGTCCAGCCGGGGTGCAAGCACAAGCAACAGGTCATTTATGAGCAGAGGTTTGTAATCCAAATAGAACTGCAGGGCTTTATAGTAGAGCTCCACATTAGCAACCTGCAGGTCAGGGAAGAGCTGAGGGTCAGCCCATGTCAATCCCCGGGTTGCCCCACTCACCTAAGATGCCGTACAATCCACCAGAACTTCTGGTTTTTGCCCAGGTGCACTTTATTAGTGAGGCTGGACTGCCCTTTTTAAGACCAAATGTGCCCCGTTTCCCATCTCTGTGACATTTTTCTCCTCAGCACTTGCATCTCAATGACCTAAGAGGCTGGCCTTTGTTTCCTGATTCATTGCAGTATCTGACGTGGGGTCGATGCTCAGCTAGTATCTGTTGAGTGAATGCATGAGGGGTAACAAGCCAGGATAAACCCAAACACCAAAACATGGTTTTATCCAAGCAAGATTCCCCCAGTCCTCCCTGGGAAGCTCAGGCTGAGCAGCAGCAAATCCTGTTATGTTTCCACTGCTCTCAGACAAGACACCACGATGTTCAGACCAGGCATCCTGGTAGGCAGAGGAGGGCTGAGTCTCTCCAGGCTGACCCTGTGCCCCCAGGAAGGCCACCCTCCCAGGCTTGCTGACTGTAGGGCCTTGTGTTCAGAGGAGAGCAAGGTGACTCCTGCCTCCAGAAGGACTGTGCCAGGTTAGTGGTGATGAGCATGTCCAAAGGAACATACAAAGGTGCAGGGGTACACACAGGGCATGGGAACACTAGAGCCATACTGGGTGGAGGGGGTGGGCGCATGGGAGCTCTCTAGTAATACCAGGTCCAGGTGAGCTAGCAGCAATGTGGGCCCGTGACATCTGCAGACCAAATGGTGGGGGAGATGACTGTCCATAGCTCTGCCCATTACTGGTACTCTTGCTGGTTACTGACTTTACCCTCCTCTCCCCTCCCTAACTTCGATGTGCCCCTCAGAGCAGAGCAGTCACTGTCACCACAGATTCTGACCTAGAATGGCCTCAGGGTCCGTGGTGCTGCCCTTGTGGGTGCAAAGGAGAGCAGTGCCCCCCACCCCCTCCCCTGGGCATACTGCATCAGAGCTCTCGAACTGCTAATCTTCCGGCCAGGCCCTTTTACTCAGTGGTATCTGGACCCGATCAATGGTCGCCAGCCAGACTAAATGTGTAATAAGCAGAAAGGACTGTGGGGACATAAGGTGGGGTGGATGGGCAAGGGCACACTGGGTAACTTTCCTTGACTTTTGATCAAGTCCTTGCAGCCTTCATTAAAGCATGACCAGAGTGTCCCATATCCTTCTGGTTGGATGGCTTAAGACAGAGCACAATTGGCCATGCTCTTCCCCCACTGCAGTGACTGTGAAGCTGGACAAGAGCCGGCCCCACCACTCTGGGTGTGGATCAATGGACATGTGTTGTGTTGGACTGAGCTGCTGATCTGGAGGCATCTGGCACCCTCTAAAGAATCCACTGCTCCCATCTAGGGCACTGGCATCTACACGGCACCCTCCTGTGGAGCCATGTACCAGGATGAGAGCACCAACACAGCCATACCCACTTGTGCAGTTGGTAAGGATGGCTACTACTACGCAAGGCCTAGGGACAGGGCATTATTCCTATTTTGAAGAAAAGAAAACTGAGGCTCAAGGGTGACCAGCTAGGGTGCGCTGGTTCCTGACACTGCGCTACCTGTGAGAGGCACCTGCTGTTGGCTGGGCACTTGCCACTGAACACTTGGCAGGCAGGAAACGTGTCCATTTTATGGATGGGGTCACCGAGGTTGATAGTGATGACACCAGCTCAAAGTGACAGAGATAGCAAATGGCTGAGCCAGGATGTAACACTGGTCACCCCTGCCTGGCCCTCCACCACTCAGTCCTGTGGCCAGGCTATTCTAAAGCTCTCCTGTTGTGTACCCACAGTACCAACAATGTCCTCTCAGGCAGGCCACCATGCCTGCTGGTGTCCTCCACCTCCTTCTCTCCTCCACATGTTGAGCTCATAGGAGTCTCCCACATGGCAGACAGGCAGAGGCACTGGTGTTGTACTAAGAACAGAACTCAGATGTCACCTGCATGAACACTGTTTTCCCACAAGACAGTCTCGTCCATGAGCATGTGACCTGGGACCCAAGACGCCATGCTGACCTCCATCTCTCTTCAGGAATCTGCTGATCCTGACCACCATCAGGGTAGATTGCACTTGGGTCATGGGCCACATCAGCTGCCTGGACAACTCCAACGCTCCAGACACCACTAAGAAACAAAAAGTACTGCCACCTCAACCATGGCACATCATCAATTTTAAAATGCACCCTGATAGCATTCAAGTTAATGTGAGAAAAGCACACCTAGAACTGATCAGGTATGTGTTTTCCAGCATGTTATTCATGTGTGCTAGGGCCTTCTCTTCTATTAGCCTGCCCTTCCATTAGCAACCTGCAGACCCTGTACAGGGTGGGATGTGTGTCAAATGGCCAGTGATCTCACTGATTATGCTGAATAGCACTGATGTGTGTGACCTCAGATGCTGAGACCTGGGTAGGTACCCCACCTGTCACCCACACCTCCACTCAGCAGTCATATGTGGAACAGAAGACAGATGGCTCTCTGATCCAGATGTAAGGAGCCCGTGCCCCCACCTTGGGAGCAACACGACAGAGACATGGTCAGAATGCTATCTTTCACTGACAGACAGCAAACAGGAGACCTGTGGGCAAGTTATTCATGAAAAGCCACTGGAACAAAATGAGGACACTCAAAGCAAAAGACCCAGAGACTGATGACAGAAAGCTTCACCTCCTAGGCTTCTAATATACACACAGAGCTCGCAAAGAAGGAGAGGCTTGGAGGCAAGGCCCACTCTGATCCCAGAAACAAAACAGCAGAGGCCCGCTTGGTGCATGCCCCCAGACCTGACCTCTTCCAACAGTATCTGGCAGCTAGTGGAATAGCCTGGCAAGCACCCTGGTTTAGCATGACTAGACTATGGGAGGATAGAGGCTCCTAGGAAGAGTGGGGACCCAGAGGCCAGTAGATCTGGGCTCATGACTCCACCTCTGTCAGGAGCCTGTGTTCTCTGGAGCTGGAAGTTTTGGAGGGGGAGATATAAAGAAAAAATATGCCAGAAGGTAGAAAATATGAAACAATATGATAGGAAATGATATAGACCGGGTCTGGAGGTGGGAGTCCCTCCAGAGGGCAGAAGGAAGAGCAAACGCCAGGGTCTGGCTGTCCAGGACCCTGTGTGAGAGCAGGGTGGGGAGAATGGTCCTGGACCTCACCCCCTGCCTGTTGCCTAGCTGTGGGGCCCTAGGCCAGTCACTACCCACCCTAAGCATCTGTTCCCTGTTCCCTTTGTGCAGATGGAATCACCACCACCTGCACAGAGGGCAGTGAGACTCTGACAAGATGATGGCAACATGCCCTGAGGTACACACACTGGCATTTGGCCCACCTGCCCCCAGGACAGGCTGGGCAACAGCAGGCAGGAGCGGATGCTTGGGCACTCTCTTACCTTGGCAATGACATCCTTGAATTGCCCTTCCCTCCAGGCATCAGTAGGGTGATTGATCATGGTAAGGACGGCATTATCGTACTCTTCGTACTTGTCATAGAGGAACACCAGCTCTGCCCAGAGGTGCGCCTGCTCGGCAGCTCTCAGCACCTGCAGGGACAGCCATGGGTTAGGCTTGTGCCACACATGCACATGGCAGCTAGAACCCCGAGGATGGCTAGATTACCTTTGGGATGTTGACTCGGGACCAGAAGAGCTCCAGGTGCTCTGGCATCTTCTGAGGCTTGAATTTGGAGTAGAGGATGGCCAGTTCTGTGAACATGCCCATGTGGGCCCGCTCCAGGCCCAGGGCTGCCTCCAGCAGGGAGATCAGTTCCTCAAAGTAGCCCCGATCCTGACAGACCAACAGATATGCTTGGGGTAGGGGTAAATGCACCTGGGGTGGCCAGCCTTGCTCCCTCTCAGTTATACACTCTGGTTCCAGCCTGCCAACATGCCTGAGCTCAGTCTGACTGGTTCCCATCACATTAATGCCAGAAAACCTCAAGGGTCATCCCCAGAGGGCTATTTCACACCCTCCTCACTCCCTGTCTTCACTCTGTGGATAACCTTGTTCCTGCTTCACTGAGAAATGGAAGCCATCAGAAGCAAAAGCTTATGTTGACCCTATTAGCATCTGTACCTGTTTGTGTTCCTGCTTAGGATCCAGCCAGCCTGGAACCCAGGCCCCAGCTCCTGCCACCTACTGGGGCTGCTGGGCCAGCAACGGTCTTCTTTTCTCTTGGCATCAGCTTCTCCCTCCACAGCTTGCCTTTAGCAAACATCCTGCTAATTCTCCCATCCAGAAATAATCTTTTTTAACCCCATGGTCCCTACCAGTGCCATCCCATTTTTCTACTCCCTTTTGTAGCAAGTTCCTCAGCAGGACCCTGTCTGGCTAACTGTCCCTCCCTCCTGTGCACAGCTACTCAGATGCCTTGTTCTCTGGAGCTTCTTCTTACTTTATCCCAACCCATGCTGGAGGGCCCTGGACTCGCTTTCTGCTCTTCTTTATCTGCTATCACCCCTCATGACCTCACTTAGTTGTGTGTCTTTATGTCCCATCTGTGTGCCATCTGTGTGTCCTATTTCATTTCTCTAGCTGGGTTTCTTCTCTAAATACCAGGCCCTGTTTCCATCTCCCACCTCTGGCACCTCTATATGAACATCTGATTGGCAGTTCAAACTTGGTATGTCCAAAACTTAATCCCTGTCCTTCCCTTCCACCAGCCTCTGCCTTTAGTCTTCCCCATGTCCACTGGTGAGAACTCTATCTCTAGTTGTTCAGGCCTGAAATAAATGGAGTCATCCTGGACTTTTCTCTCTCACCCACACACAATCCACTAACATATCAATTTGGCTGCACACTTAAAACACCCCCCAAACCTGATCGCCTGAGCACTTCTAACCCCACATCACCTGCCCCAGTGTTCTCCCGGCTGCCACCTGCCCCCTCCCCCTTTCTCCCTGCCCCAGGAAAAGTCTATTCTCAACATGCAAGCCAGAATGGCCCCTTACCTTCAGGTCCTATGTCCTGCTGTGAGTCCTTCATGATGATCTGTGTCCCCCAGGGCCCTTCCTCAAATACCTGGCACATTCCTGCCTCTGGACTCTGCCCTGGCTGCTGACCCTTCCACTCAAATATCCCCATGACCAGACCCCTCAATTTCTCCAGGTCTCTATTCAGTTTTGGCCTCTCAGTTAGTATGACCTTGATGGCCCCTTCATGAAGCTCTACCCAGGCACTCCACTGTTGCTGTTACTCATCACTTCCAAACATGACGTTTGTTGCCTGTCAACCTCACTGAATGTAAATTCAACTGAATGTGGGTTTTTCTGTTATGTACACTGATACCATTATCTAGAATAATGCCCAGCACATGGCAGGTACTCCACCATTTGCTGAACAAATGAAGTATTCTGTAAGCCACCAAACTGCTTTATTACTTTCTCTGTTTATAGTTTTACTTCTCTAACTTCTGTGGAATAGGAAAGCATATGTCACTAAGAAGTCATCAAGCTTAGCTTGGCATTTTATTTTATTTTATTTTTTTATTTTTTTAAAGTTTATTTATTTTTGAGACAGAGAGAGACAGAGCATGAACGGGGGAGGGGCAGAGAGAGTGGGAGACACAGAATCGGAGGCAGGCTCCAGGCTCCGAGCCACCAGCCCAGAGCCCGACGCGGGGCTCAAACTCACGGACCGCGAGATCGTGACCTGAGCTGAAGTCGGACGCTTAACCGACTGAGCCACACAGGCGCCCCTAGCTTGGCATTTTAGACTCCAGTGGTACCCATGCTCACAAGCTCACAGGCCCCTTGAACCCTGTGACTCACTAAGTTCCCTCCAGTCCTTATTGTCCACTCAGTGAGAGAGGCTGGGGCTTGAGTTCCATGGGAACAGTACTGCTGAGCAAAATCAAACCTTTAGTCTGCTATGCTGACCCCACTAGGTATGACCACACAGTTCCAGGACTCCCATAAGCAGAGGCCCAGGCCCCAAACACACTGATGTGTGTCAACCACTTGACAGTGAAACTTAACTATGACACTGACACGGACAGCTCCCACCCTTCAAAGTTCTCCTGGGGTTCCCTCCCCTGGACTGTCATATGTCCTCTGTCTCTATGGCACCTGATAATCATACCCTCTGTGGGCCACACACTCTGGGCGACTGGGGTATAGGCTGTGGCTCTGCCATGACTGGGTCACAGTGTTCCCAGCAAGTTACCCAATGGTTATCCACATGTGCAAGCCACTGTCTGGGCTTCTGAAGGTCCAAGGACCCAAGAGAAGGGGGCGTACTCCTTTTGTGTTAAAACCCCATTTGTGTTAAAAACACAAATACCAGCCAGCAGTGAGGTCCAAGAGATCTAACATACCAATATGATTTATGGACAGCATATGGATTTATGTCTAGCACATGAAAAGGCTTTCCCATAGAGACAGTGCTTCGTATGCCTACCCATGGATGTGATAAGGGAATGAGTGTCCCTTTATTTGGAGCATTTAAGTTGCACTAATCATCTCCACTGCCAGTAGAGATCACTTCTGGCCAGAGACTAATTACCTGGTAATAGCGTATCAGCTCCTCCAGCTCATCTGCGTGAATGACAATGTGAAGACCACACAGTTGTGCAAGGCGGAACTCCTGCCCATCCACGCATGCAAAGCATACCTATCGGAAGGAAGGCCAGACAGCATGAGTGTTCCCAAGAAAGGGCACAGTGCCACAACAGCTGGCTTCCAGGGATGCAACTACAAATGAAGAAATAGCAGCAAACAGCGTTTTTAAAGTTAGATTCTGAGTAAGTAAGTAACTGAAAGGTGAGCTGTGTGAGACTGGGAGGAACAATAATGACATTTCTAATCTGCAGGCCAAGGGGGTGTTTGAGACCAGAGAGAAGAGGGATCATGAATTACTTCTATACCCTGAGATGTGGAGGTCTCTCTGGGTGACAGGGAAGCAAAGCTGGAATTTCAGGTTTGGGACTTGAAAACAGTTTTACAAAGCTCAAGAATAACTGTCAATGGAGCACAGTAGATCTGAGTACTGTTTATACAGGAGGAGCTTTCATAAATATTTTTTAAACTGAACTTTTGTTTTAGGCATTCTGCAGTATGGGCACTTAATGACAAGCTCCGAGAAGTGGAAGAACCTCTTGGGCTTCTGCTCAAAAGGACTCAGAAAGGGCCTTTAAGCTGCTCTTCTTTCAAGGGCTAAAGAGAGACCTCATACCTATAGGCAGAGCTGGCAGAAAACCCAGAAAAAAAAAAATCACATAACCCAGCAAAAACTGGTCATTACCCTGAGACACAATTGTTACTCACTATTTTTCTTGTTATATAGCACTCACCAGATCTCTCTCTCACATACTCACAGAATGGAATTACACTTGACATTCTACTTACTACACATTTCTCACAGAATACTTGAAACCTCTTCTTCTGTAACCTCCTGTTCATTTTGGTAGCATTGCAATATGTACACTATTTAGCCATGCCCTTGATATTGGACATTTAGGTGGGTTTTAATCTTTTATTAAGTAATACTTCAGAGATTCATTGAAGCTAAATCTTTTGCACTTCTCTTTACAAACATTTTTCTACTCACAGAGGATTCTGATATCATCAGAGAGCTCGCTATAAGACAACATGCCCTACCAATTTACTACAAGAGACCGAAATGCCAACTTACATTGATTATACCACTAATAAGGTCATATGATTTTAAAAAATATTTTAAATTATGATATGACTTCTCATACTGATAATTCCATGCTATTAAGACAACTTCTGGGAGATGATTGGTCGAACACAGTGTTCTCTAGGGCCTTTGCCTCAACCACAAATGCTAGCTTATGAGGGTCTCTGAGCCTTCCTGAAGACTCAGAATCCTACCTGGACAAGGCAGGCATCCAGACACATCCCAGCTGGCACAAGAGTGTGGAGGAAGGAAGGATAAGGCAGGAAGGCCTGGGAGACTAGTGGTCTCCTGGAGACTTCCTATGCTTACCTCCTTCCACGTCCGGGTGCTGTTGGCTTTGCGGCTGCTGTCCACGGCTGCCTGATACTCTCCAAGGTGGACCAGGGTGGAAGCCAGGCGGGCAAAGTTAGAAACACTGCTGTAGAGCAGCTTGGCAGCCTCATACATTCCTTCCTCGTAACAGCGGTCTCCAACCTATGAACAACCGAGTAGCTTTCTGAGCCCTTCTTAAATGGTAAGATTCTCTAGAGTTGGTTTAAAGTTTCTAAGTGACAGGGGTGTTCTCAAAGAACACAGGTGTTTTGTTTTCAAAGAAGATGAGTATCTTTCTGATTACACAGCAGCCTGGGCCACCACAGAACTTCTGAAGAAGGAAGTGTGCCACTGAGCCTGTGGTCTCCACCTACCTGCTCCTGTGTATACTGGCTGTCATCTCCCACATCTGTACCCCAGTAGGCCTGGCCTCAGAGCTGTGCTCCTTGCTGCTTCAAGGCCAGTCCCCTCCTCCCCAGTAACAGCTGCCCACCAGAGAATAGCCTGCCAGGGATCACACACCAGCCCTCGTTCTTGCTGTCATCCACAGATCTCCCTCATTTCGAGACAGCTTTAGCTTTCTTTGACTACCTCTGCTCTGAGGACCTGTGTTCCTCATGACAACAGGGGGTTACTATCAGGTGCCACCCCTGGGAAGCCTAGCACAAGAACCCATTCTCTGCCTGCCACCTCCCTTTCTTTCCAGCTCACCGCCTCCAGCACCCCACCACTCCCATCTATACCCTGCCAACTCTCCTCCCAGCTTGCCAGCTGTTGGCAAGCCATGTGACTCTCCCCTCACTCCCTTGGTTATACTTGGCTTTGTTCACTCAGTCAAACCCCAGTCCTATTCAGAGTGGTTCTCTGTCAACTCCACACCTGGGACTGCAGAGCTAAATTCAAACAACTGAACCCCAAAGTGCTGCCCAGGCTCTCTTCAATTTATGACAGTGATCCCAGAGGAGCTCCCAACACTAGCAATTCTCAACCCAGGTACTTACTCCTTGTACACCATTTCCTATCTCCCCTCCCCAAATCCAGCAGCTCAAGCTGAGGAGACAGACACAACCAGAAGAACCCTTCCATAAGCACTAGGACTGAGCCTTTCCCCTAGCTGCATCTTTGGCCTTCACCTGGCCACCAAATCCAACTCCATTGTGCACATGACCCCAGCCCCTCTCCTCTGTAACCCCTGGCAGAGATTTCTCCCTCTGTACTAAATCACTCCTACAACCTTAAGGAATCACTTGTTTTCCCCAGCTCCAAACCAAACCAACCAATCTTCACTGAGATCTGAGTCCAGCTATCAGCTACCATTCTACTTCTACTCTTTCCTTCTGAGCCACATTTCTTAGAAGAGATGTTTCTTAAGAGTTGTTCCCAGTTTCATTCTGTCCTCTTGGGCTTCTGCAATTAGGCTCTTGCTGACTCCCTAACAGGGTCACCGCTGCTGCATCTCCAGCTCAGGATGCACAGCATCTGGCTTACCCATCACTCTCCCTGACAGACCCCTACTTGCTTCCCTGTGCAACCCCTTGCTTTTGTGTCCCCACTCCCAGCCACTTTCCAGCTCAACTTTTCCCTGTTGGGGTGCCTGGTCTCAGGCCTCAGCCTCTCCCCACTGCACAGTGTCAACTGCACACTGAAGGCTGCTACATTTATAGCTCTTGTCCCAAACTCTCCTTGGAAATTGTACTCCTGTACCCAGTTGGACAGATGCCCATGGAAGCTGAGATCGAACTTGTCTGCATAAGTCCTGACTGCCCCCAAGGCAGGCTCCTACATGGCCCCCACCTCAGTAGGCACAAGTCCATCTGTCCAGGACTGTCTCATGCCCCACATGGCATAGTTGCCTCACTTCCCCTTCTCAGTCACACTCCACCAGCTACCCAAGCTTACCACCAGCTCTCTGTCACTCACCTTAACTCATTTCTCTGAGTGGCCATTGATTCTGGCCTGGGCTACTGAACAGCCTCTTATCTCTCTCACTGCCTCTGACTCTGTGCTTCAGTCTGTTTTCAGGACAGCAACCAGAGGAGTTCTATTAACCCTTAAGACCAGATCATGGTCTCCTCTGCTCAGAGTCCTCTGGTCTCACCCAGAGTGGAATCCAGAATCCTGCTGGTGGCCCACAAGTCCCGACACGTCATGCCAAAAAACCACCTCTCCCCTCTTTGGCTTGAACTGTGAGCCTGTGTTTGACTGTACTGCCTCAGTCACCTGGACTACCTCTGCTCCTGCAACACACGCAAACACTACTCAAAGCACCCCTGCACAGGCCGTTCTCTCTGCACTCAGGTCTCCTCCCCCAGAGGGATGCAGACTCAAGAATTCACCTGCAGGACACCTTCCTAGCCACCTGTCTAGAAGGGCACTGCCCACCTTACCACATCACCTGTTCTACACTGCCCACCCCCCTCCCTGCTGCACTTTTCTTCTAAACACATACCATTTAACACATCACAAATTTCTCAAATGGATCTTAAGATCCACAAAGGGAGAAATCTGACTACTATTGTCACACCTGCATCCACAGTCTCTACCCTGGCACATGGCAGATGCTCAAGAAAAGTTTGTTGAATGGATGGATTAATGAAGTGTTGTGTCAAAGTGTATGATCCTTTAAGACTGTTGTTACTACCAATTTATAGACAATCCAGGGAAAATGAGTTAGTTGACATCATGGGAATGTAGTCACCAGAAGCCAGACTGTGGGAAACATAAAAACAGGTGGTGGGCTGGATCTGGCTGAAGCGTACTGACCCCACCTTGGAGGACTGTGGAAGGCAGGGAACAGGGCCTTAGGGACGCCATGAACAGAGGCGAAGAACAAAAAAAGCCATCTGGGCTTCCCAGTCTGGCCAGCTTCCAGTGGGAAATACCTTCTGTGTGACCCAGGGCAGCATCTCTGGCTATGATATACAATAGGCTCACTAGCCAGGAGAATTCTATTATGAATTCAGAGGGAGATTCTGGACAAGGTTTCATTTTTTCTTTTTTTTATGAATATAATTTATTGTCAAATTGGCTTCCATACAACACCCAGTGCTCATCCCAACAAGTGCCCTCCTCAGTGCCCATCAGCCATTTTCCCTCTCCCCAAATCCCTCATCCACCCATCCACACCACTCTCTGTATTTAATAGTCTCCTGTGGTTCGCCTCCCTCCCTTTCTGTTTGTATTTATTTTTTTCCCCTTCCCTTCCCCCATGGTTTTCTGATCAGTTTCTCAAGACCCACATATCAGTGAAAACATATGATATCTATCCTTCTCTGACTGACTTATTTCACTCAGCATAATACCTTCCAGTTCCATCCATGTTGCTGGGGACAAGGTATCATTTTCTAATACCTTTATTAATTTTCTGATCATAAAGGTAATTATAAAAGTTATGGTCACCGATTAAAACAAGACTTGGCAAACACAGGCAAGTGAAAGGAAATGGAATAGTACTGCCCAATCCGTAACCCTGAGTTCTTCACTATCACCACCTGGGACATTTTTCTAGGCAGGTAGATACGTTCATCATATTGTACATGCAGGATTTCACTCAGCTGGAACTTACTTTGAAAGGTTTTTCTATCACAAACAAGGCTCTAAATACTTGTAATGGCTGTATTATATTCCACTGGTGGATGTTGTTTACTTATTTTTTTTTGGACACTGGCTTTTAATTGTTAATAGTATAAATCATGCTGCAATAATTAAGTATTTATATGTAAGGCTCTGTGGGTCTTTTCTTCTTTCTTTGGATTTATTTTTACATCTAGACCTATGAGGCCCATGATTAGGAATATACATATATTTAAAACTTTTATGCATTAGATGAACTGATACTTTCCTTTGTGCTTTCTTCCACTGCTTATATTCTTAAAAATTCCTTCCTTACACAAAGATTCAAATAAATGTTTAAAACTTTTTTTAAGGAAAAAACTTCTCAACTTTTTTTTTAACATTTTTATTTATTTTTGAGACAGAGAGACAGAGCATGAGTCAGGGAGGGGCAGAGAGAGAGAGAGAGAGAGAGAGAGAGGGAGAGGGAGACACAGAATCCAAAGCAGGCTCCAGGCTCTGAGCTGTCAGCACAGAGCTCAATGTGGAGCTCGAACCCACAAACCGTGAGATCATGACCTGAGCTGAAGTTGGATGCTTAACCGACTGAGCCACCCAGGTGCCCCAAAACTTCTCAACTTTTACCTTTCATCTGGAATTTTAACTATAAAATTACATGATGAACTTTTAAGCCCTTTTATTTTTTTTTTTTCAACTTTTTTTTTTTTTTTTTTTAATTTATTTTTGGGACAGAGAGAGACAGAGCATGAACGGGGGAGGGGCAGAGAGAGAGGGAGACACAGAATCGGAAACAGGCTCCAGGCTCCGAGCCATCAGCCCAGAGCCTGACGCGGGGCTCGAACTCACGGACCGTGAGATCGTGACCTGGCTGAAGTCGGACGCTTAACCGACTGCGCCACCCAGGCGCCCCTTTAAGCCCTTTTAAAACCCCAACCTAATTTCCAGTTAATTGGTTCTTACTCTGAATTAAAGAATCAAGAGTCCACTTTTGTGTTATTTCAGTAAAGTGTGTGTTTTCTTTTAAGAGGGGTTAGAATACATTCCATTATCCCTTCATCTCTATCACTTTTTCTAGGGGTAACACTTTACCTGAGGAAATAGCAGACTTTACAGTTCTTTAGATCTTTTTTTTATTTAACATTTTTCCTTAAGTTGAGTTTAAACATTTTTGTGTTATTCATTTTTTTTTTTAAGTTTATTTATTTTGAAAGAGAGACAGAAAGGGAGAGAGAAAGGACAAGTAGGGAAGGGGCAGAGACAGAAGGAGAGAGAATCCCAAGCAGGTTCTCTGCTGCTCTCACAAACCATGAAATCGTGACCTGAGCTGAAATCAAGAGTCAGATGCTTAACTGACTGAGCCACCCAGGCTCCCTGATGTTATTCCTACTTTAAAAAATATTTTTGGGGTGCTTGGGGGGGGTGCTTAGTCAGTTAAGCATCTGACTTCAGCTCAGGTCATGATTTCACGGTTTGTGGGTTTGAGCCCCGTCGGGCTCTGTGCTGACACCTCAGCAGTCCTGACACTGCTTTGGATCCTGCATCTCCCTCTCTCTCTGCCCCTCCCTTGCTCATGCTCTATCTCAAAAAAATAAACATTAAAATTTTTTTAAAAAATATCTTTGGGGTGCCTGCGTGGCTCAGTCGGTTAAATGGCCAACTTTCGTTCAGGTCATGATCTCACGGTTTGTGAATTCGACCCCCACATCAGGCTCTGCACTGTCAGTGCCTGATTGGGATTCTCCCTCTCTGCCCCTCCCTGACTTGTGCTCTCTCTCTCTCTTAAAATAAATAGACTTTATTTTTCCCATTATGTTATTTGATAATTGCTGACATATGGAAAAGCTATTAATTTCCAACATATCTGTTTTACCTGGCCAATTGCTCAGTTCAATTTGCTCTCCAGCAAGAATAGCTAGAACACTGGCACATAGTCCTGACACTTTCTTCTCTAGGAGAATCATTCTGATGTGCACAGCCAGTGGCCTTAACTCCCATACCAGTGACAGTAATAAAGGACTTAATTCACTGTGTGGCATATTTGAGCCACTCTAGGGAGAAATCCCTGAACCTATGTGCAGCAGTTCATGGTCCCCAGGGCATGACCTACCTGTTGGATGTGGGCATTGTTGGGTCCATTAATACAATCTTCTAACTCAGACAGGCGACCAGTTTTAGCCAGGGCAAAAATAAGTTCAGTCTCTATATAGGATTCACGGCCCTTTTTCCTGGCCATCTGTAGGAATTTCACCAGATCTTCCCAATTGTCTAAAGACAGAAAACAAAAATAGGTTAATTCAGAGCTGCTAAATTTAAACAGGAGGCTCAATTCCTCCCATTCTGTCCTCAGCTAAGACGTTTACATTCCCACTCTGCTCTAGTGAGGGCTTGGGCTCCAGATAAGGTCTAGAAGGATTTGTTTGCCTGATAAGTAGAACTCCATCCCAGGTGGGAGAAACACAAAGGGCAGAACCACATGGGGGCTGACCCTGAGGATGGGGACCTGCATTTCACCAAGTAAAGACCTCACCAGGAAACAGGATGCTTATTCCAGCCCCTGGAGAAGTGAGCACCACAGTCAACTGCAAAGGCCAGAAGAAGCTCTGGGTCTAAGTTTCTGACCTTAAGATTACCACGATAATGCTATCCATTGTGCTTAAACTGTCTAGTCAACCAAAGAGCTAGTACCTAGTTAACATTCAACTGAAGAGCTAGTGTCATTAACAGAGTTTAACAGTTATTTCAGGTTCTTTCGAAAAATTTTCATTCAGCAGTGTCTCCAGTATCTCTGGATGTATAATATGTGCAAATTCCTGGGAGGGTGACATCCTTGTCTTGCCAGGCTTCACACCAGTGAGAAGCAGAGCCCTGGGGAGAGGTTAACTTACTGCTCCTACTGGCTGCCTGAACGACTTCCAAGTAAGAGGAAGGGTCGTCAGCTCTGATGTAGGAGTCGATGGCTTCCTTCACCAAGTCTTTCTGGAGCTGGGCGCAGGCCAGCTGACTCCACACAGCAGGTTCATTGCATCTCTCCGCAAACTCGTATGCTCGGTCTAGGTTTCCAATGTGCTCAATCAGGACCTAGGGGTTACACAAGAGGGTTCTCGTTCTCCACAACACACAGTCAGCTCCATGGAGCAGATGGATTTTTGTTTAGTTCTACATTTTGCCTAAAGCTGCGTGACCATTTCAATTCAGTCCAAAGCAACTGGGCATTAAGTATTTCTTAGATGATGAATGGAGGGAAAGGACAAGATCTATTATATAGGAGGAATATGCCATGCAGAGAAGAGACACTCCAACGAAAAGGCATAAAGAAATGGACAGCCAAGCTAAGCTTTTTGGGCCAGGAAGAGGATATGGAAGTTGCCTCCTGATCCTGGTAAGATAGTACAATGGGGCATATAGGGTGGAAAAAGGCTCAAAGAGCTACTATAGGGAGTGAGATAGCTCATCAGGCAGAAAACAGGCTTCAAAAATGAACTATTGGGACCTCATTAAGATAAAAATCTTCTGCACAGCAAAGGAAACAATCAGCAAAACTAAAAGGCAGCTGGTCCAATGGGAGAAGATATTTGCAAATGACATATCAAATAAAGGGGTAGTATCCAAAATCTATAAATAACTTATCAAACTCAACACCCAAAAAACAATTCAGTGAAGAAACGGGTAAAAGATATGAATAGATACCTTTCCAAAGAAGATATCCAGATGGCTAACAGACATGTGAAAAGATGCTCAACATCACTCATCAACAGAGAAATACAAATCAAAACCACGATGAGAGACCACTTCACACCGTCAGAATGGCTAAAATTAACAACTCAGGCAATGACAGATGTTGGCAAGGATGCAGAGAAAGAGATAACCTTTTGTACTGCTGGTGGGAACGCAAACTGGTGCAGTCACCCTGGAGAAAAGTACGGAAGTTCCTCAAAATATTAAAAATAGAACTACCCTACAACCCACCAATTGCACCACTAGGTATTTATCCAAGGGATACAGGTATGCTGTTTCAAAGGGGCACATGCACCCCAATGTTTATAGCAGCACTACGGACAATAGCCAAAGTAGGGAAAGAGACCAAATGCCCATTGACTGATGAATGGATAAAGAAGTTGTGGTATACACATACATACAATGGAATATTACTTGGTGATCAAAAATAATGAAATCTTGCCATTTGCAACAGCGTATGTAAAGCTAGAGTATATTATGCTAAGTGAAATAAGTCAGAGAAAGACAAATATATGATTTTACTCATATGGAATTTAAGATACAAAACAGATGAACAAAAGGGAAGGGAAGCAAAAATAATATAAAAACAGAGAGGGAGACAGACTGTAAGAGATTCTTAAATACAGAAAACAAACTGAGGGTTGCTGGTAGGGTGTTGGGTGGGCACAAGGCTAAAGGGGTGAGGGGCATTAAGAAGGACACTTGTTGGGATGAACACGGGCTGTTACACGTAAGTGATGAACCACTAAATTCTATTCCTGAAATTATTATTACACTATATGTTAACTAACTTGCACTTAAATGAAAAAACAAACAAAAAAACAAGAGAACACAGGCTTGAAGGACAGTCTGGAGGGCTGGGGTACAGCAGTTGCCCCTCCCCACCCCATATAGATTTGATCTCACAGCAAGGCCACAGACCATGTATGAACCAAAAAGGGGGGCTTATAGATCTGAGATTTCATAAGGAGATACAGAAAAATGGTAAGGGAAGAGGCAAGGACATAGAGAATTTTGGTAAGACAGCAACTAAAGTGATCTGTCCTGTGGTTTACAATCCATTTGGAAATAAAACCAGAAAAGGCCAACAGACTGGGAGGAAAGGGAGGAGGGTTAAGGGAAGGGCTCTTGGTGGGGTTGAAAACGGGCAGGAGGGCTGGCAGGACTGCTCTAGGGAGTTGAGGCAGCAGAGGGTGAAGAACTGCAGCAGTCACATGTGAGGGCCCCTGACAATCAGAACACCTCAGTCACCAGGGCTGACCACACAACCTTGCATCAGGTACCCAAGTCTAGGGGAATGACCAGGAAGTGGGGATAACTGCCAGACAGCAGGAGCACCCAACAGAGAAGAAGCCAACAGGCTGGGAAGATGGGTTACTGTTGAGGAGCAGAAAAGAGCACAAGAATCTGAGAGACATATCGGACAACCAGAAGGCACTAGGGTTTAACATGAAAGCACTCAGCAGCTCACCTGGATTGCTGATGCATTCACATCAAACTTGCGAAAGATGGCGAAGGCCTCCTCATACAGTGCGCTACTAACGGCGATGTTCGCAATGTCTGGGGCATCGTAGTTGTCCAGGCGGCTGATGTATTCCATGACCCGCGTACGGTCTGCCTTGATGGCAGTCAGGATCAGCAAATTCTGGAGATTCCTGAGAAGAAGGGGTGGTCAGCACAGTATCACAGGAATGAAAGCTGTACACAACACTCTTTCGAAGGTTGACCAGCACAAGACCTCCAATTTAAAAATATTTAAGGGGTGTCTGTGTGGCTCAGTTGGTTAAGTGTCCGACTTCAGCTCAGGTCATGATCTTGCAATTTGTGAGTTTGAGCCTCGTGTCAGGCTCTGGACAGCTCAGAGCCTGGAGCCTCCTTCGAATTCTGTGTCTCCCTCTCTCTCTGCTCCTCCCCCATTCACACTCTGTCTCTGTTTCTCAAAAATGAATAAATGTTAAAAATAAATTTAAAAAAAATATTTAAAATACATACACATGATTGGTGAATAGATACAATAGAATATTTATGAAGTATATGTGGTCCAAAGTCTTGAGAAAGCACCAGCTAGGAGAAATCAGAGCACCCCAATCACTGGAGGGTGGCTGTGGGTTCTCTAGGAGCTGCCTCTGCTCCCACTTCACAGATGCCTATTTTCCTGAACTGTGCCTCTATTAGTTCTTTGTGGTTCTTTATAATTCTACCATATAAATTGTGTATATAAACAATATAGGTGGTTTTTCATGTTTTTGAACTTTAATCATACTAAATACATTCTTATAAAACTTGTTTTCTTTTGCCTTATTAAAAATGTGGGAAAAAATGAATGTAATGCATATTAAGAATCATAAAAAGAAAAACAGCATGATCATCATTAATTGATTCAGAAAAAGCATGTGACAAAATCCAACACCTAGTAATGATAAAGACTCTCAGCAAACTAGAAATACAAGGAAACTTCTTCAATCTGATGAAGGCCATCTACAAAATATCCACAGCTCTCAATAGTGAGAGACCAAATGCTTCCCCCTAGGATCAGGAAGAAGACAAGGATATCCACTCTCCCCTCTTTTATTCAACATTCTACTGGAGGCTCTAGTCAAGGCAGTTTGGCAAGCAAAATAAATAAAAAGCATCTAGATTAGAAAGGAAGAAATACAACTGTCCCTATTTGCAGGAACATGATTGATAGAAATTCCAAGGAATCTATAAAGAAAAAAAATTCTAGGACAAATAAGTAAGCTTAGCAACATATCAGGATACAAGGTTAACCATTAAATTAATTGGGGTTCTATATACCAGCAATGTACAACTGTAAACAAAAAAAAACCCTGTACCTATTTACAATAGCTCCCAAAGCATGAAATATTTAGGTATAAATCTAATAAAACATGTACATGATCTAGATACTAAAAAATATAAAATGCTGATGAGAAAAGTTAAAGATCTAATGGAGAGACACACTGTATTCACACTAAACATAGTAAAAATAGCAACTGTCCATCCCCAAACTGGTCTATAGATCTCATGCAATTCCAATAAAAATTCCAGGAGGTTTCCCTGTCAATAACAGACAAGGCTAATTCTGAATTTTGAACAAGAATAAAGTTGGGTCTTTGACAAAGCAGGAAAGAATATCCAATGGAAAAAAGACAGTCTTTTCAACAAATGGTGTTGGGAAAACTGGATGGCAACATGCAGAAGAATGAAACTGGACCACTTTCTTATGCTGTACATAAAAACAAATTCAAAATGGATGAAAGACCTAAATGTGAGACAGAAAACCATCAAAATCTTAGAGGAGAATACAGGCAGCAACCTCTTTGACCTCAGCTAGAACAACTTATTACTAGACACATCACTGAAGGCAAGGGAAACAAAAGCAAACATGAACTATTGGGACTTTATCAAGTTAAAAAGCTTCTGCACAGTGAAGGAAACAATCAACAAAACTAAAATGCAGCCTACAAAATGGGAGAAGATATCAGGAAGTGACATATCTGATAAAAGGTTAGTATTCAAAATCTATAAAGAATTCATCAAACTCAACACCCAAAAAACAAATAACCCAGTTAAAAAAATGGGCAGAAGACATGAATAGGCACCTTTCCAAAGAAGACATCCAGATGGCTAACAGACACATGAAAAGATGCTCAACATCACTCATCAACAGGGAAACACAAATTAAAACCACAATGAGACACTACTTTACACCTGTCAGAATGGCTAAAATTAACAACACAAGAAACAATGGGTGTTGGCAAGGATGTAGAAAAAGGGGAACCCTCTTGCACTGTTGGTGAGAATGCAAACTGGTGCAGGCTCTCTGGAGAAAGCATGGAGGTTCTTCAAGAAACTAAAAATATAATTACATTATGATCTAGCAATTATACCAGTTGGTATGTACCCAAAGGATACAAAAATACACATTCAAAAGGGGTACATGCACCCCAATGTTTATAGCAGCATTATCAACAATAGCCAAACTAGCAGATGTGGAGTGATGGGCATTGAGGAGGGCACCTATTTGGGAGGAGCCCTGGGTGTTGTATGGAAACCAATTTGACAATAAAATTCATAAAAAAACAAAACAAAACAAGAGCCAAACTAGGAAGAAAGCCCAAATGTCCACTGACTGATGAATAGATAAAGAAGATGTACTATGTGTGTGTGTGTGTGTGTGTGTGTGTGTGTGTGTGTACGCGTATATCTTTTATATACACATGCGCGCACGCGTGCGCGCACACACACACACACACACACACACACAGAGGAATATTACTCAGGCATCAAAAAGAATGAAATCTTGCTACTTGCAATGATGTGGATGGAGCTAGAATGTATTATGCTAAGTGAAATAAGTGAATCAGAGAAAGACAAATACCATATGATTTCACTCATATGTAGAATCAAAGAAACAAAACAGATGAACGTATGGCAAGTGGGGGGAAAAGAGAAGAGAGGGAAACAAACCACAAGAGACTCTTAATGATAAAGAACAAACTATGGGTTGATGGAGGGAGGTTGGTGGGAGATAGGCTAGAAGGGTGATGGGTACTAAGGAGGGCACCTGTTGTGAGGAGCACTGGGTTTTATATGTAAGTGATGAATCACTGAATTATACTCCTGAAACCAATACTGCACTGTATGTTAACTAAAATTTAAATTAAAAAAAAGAATAAAGTTGGAGGAATCACACTACACGGCCAAGTGATTTTTGGCAAAGATGCAAAAGGAATTCAATGCAGAAAGGACCCAACAAATAATGCTGGAATGACTGGATATCCACATGTAAAAAAATGAACCTCAAGCTTAACTTCATACATTGTTGGATGCCGGACCATAGATTTAAAGGTAAAATGTAAAACTATAAAACTTTTAGAAGGAATCCAGAAAGAATCTTTGACCTAGGATTAGGCACAGAGTTCTAAACACCAAAACACAAACCATAAGAGAAAAGTTTATGACGTGGACGTGATCAAAATGGAAACTTTTAATCTGCAAATGGTGCTATTAGGAGAATAAAAAGACAAGCTCCACACTGGGAAAATATACTTGCAAATCCCATATAAAACAAAGGGCTTGAATTCAGACTGTTTAAAGAACAAAACTTGGGCGCCTGGGTGGCTCAGTCGGTTGAGCAGCCGACTTCAGCTCAGGTCATGATCTCGTGGTCCGTGAGTTCGAGCCCCGCGTCAGGCTCTGTGCTGACAGCTCAGAGCCTGGGCCTGCTTTGGATTCTGTTTCCCTCTCTCTCCCTGCCCCTTCCCTGCTTACACTCTGTCTCTCTCAAAAATAAATAAACATTAAAAAAAAATAAAGAACAAAACTTAACACTGAAAAACCAAATAACCCAAATAAAAAAGAGGTGAAAGATTTAGAGACTCTTCACCAAAGAGGATATATGGATGGCAGGTAAGCACAAGAAAAATTGTTTAACATCATTACCCATCAGGGAAATGCAAATTAAAACCACAATGACATCCTGCTATACACTTATTAGAATGGCTAAAATTAAAAATACCATTAATACCAAGTGCTAGTGAAGATGTAGAGCAACTAGGATTCTCTCACACTGCTGGTAGGAATGCAAAATGGTACAGCCACTCTGGAAAACAATAGTTTAGCAGCTTCTTAAACAGTTAAACATACATATAACAAATGGTTCAGCAACTGCTAGGTATGTTCAAACAAAAATCTGGTCACAAACATTTATAGCAGCTATATTCATAGGCACCCCAAACTGAAAGCAATCCAAATGTCCTTCGATCTGCATATCCAAGCAGATATGCAAACTGTTGTACACTCATACAACAGAGCACTATTCAGCAATAAAAGAGAACAAACTATTGATGCACACAACAACTTGGATACATCTCAAAGGTGTGAAAGAAGCCAGGTCTCAAAAGATTACACAGTATGTGATACCTTTTACATGACATTCTTGGAAAGGCAAAACTAGAATGATAGTGATAAATGACAGATGGTGACTGTCAGGGGTACAGGAGCTACAAATGTAAAGGGCAGCTTGCACAAGTCAGTTTCACAGAGTCAGGGAACTGTTCTGTACCCCAACTATGGTGGTTACTTACATGAATCTAGGCATGTGTGAAATTCCTAGTACTGTACATCCTCACAAAAGGCCAATTTTACTGTATAATAATTAAAAAGAAGCGGGGAAGAAGGGAAAAAAAGTATTAGAAATTAGGTCCAAGATTCACCCATGCTGTTGGATAAGCATTAATTTCCACTGTGACAAGGTACTCCACTGTATGACAGTACCACAGCCCTTTTACTGATGGGTATCTGGACTGCTCTGAGATCTTTGCTACTGGAAACTGTGCTGTTTTGTGCATTCTTGCATATGTCTCCTGATACATGTGAGCTGAGTTTCTTCAGGGTTCAGAACCAGGAGTGGAAACACCTTCTAACATGTACTGCTTTCCAAGAGGAACAAAACATTCCCAACAGGGCATATAAGAGGCCCAGCTGCTCGACATTCTCATCAAGGCTGATTAGGAGAGCTAGATCCCCACTGCTCTGCAGGAGGAAAGGGGCAGTACACAGCGGCCAGACTGTGTTTCCTTGATGATTGATGAGGCTGCAGTCCTGCCTTAGACTCACGGGGCTATCTCTCCTCTTGCTGAAGGACCATTCAAGTGCTTTGCTGAGTTTTCTATCAGGTTGTTATCAGGAGTTTTTCTTTTATTGTATGTTCTCCATGCTAGTTTCTGTTGGTTCTGTATGTTGCAAATGTCATCTCTGCTTGTAGCTTCCCTTTTTCTCATCTTAGTATGATAAAGTTCTTAAGTTTAACATAGTCCTATTTTGCAAGTTTTTCACAAATGGTCTATATATTTTTGCAACTGACTTAAGCATTCATTAGGCCACAAATATATTCTTCTTTTAAACGTAAACTCTAAAAACATTATAGTTTTAACTTTTACATTTAAATCTTTACAGAGTATAGGATAGGGGTCCAATTTTAACTTTCACCCACATGGGTAATCAATTGTCCCAACATTATTTACTGAAAAGTCTATTACTTCTATCTGCATAGCCAGATGTTACAAGTTAAGTTTTTTACATATGTGTGGGCATATTTTAGGGTTCTTTGCTCTACTGTTATGGTCCGTTTTTCTATTCCTTGCACAAACCACCATGTCTTAAATTTTGTAATTATTCTAGATCAGAGTAAGTACCTTGTCATCCCAAAACCTACTCTCACATCTTGGGTGATCTATTATTTGTGTTAGCAGCATCTTCACTATTCTTGGCCTTTTATCTTTTTGATTTAAAATTTAGTTTTTTTGAAAAATTTTAAATGTTATTTATTTAATTTTGAGAGGGAGGGTGAGAGACAGAGAGAGAGAGAGGAAGGGGCAGAGAGAGAAGGAGATAGAGAATTCCAAGCAGGCTCCACACTGTCAACACAGAGCCTGATGCAGAGTTCAAACTCAGGAACCGCGAGGTCATGAACTGAACTGAAACCAAGAGTTGGATGCTTAACTGACTGAGCCATCCAGGCACCCCTGATTTAAAATTTAAAATCTTCCTGTCAAGTTTCATAAGTAAACAAATAGAGTGTTTTAGGGTATTGCAATGAATTTGAGTGATGTGGGTAAAACTAATGTCTTTCAAGATGATGTGATCATTCATGAATTTACATCAAGTTGTTTATAATGGCTGAGTGGACAGATTGTAGAAGTTTGCTCTTTCATTTATTTGTCTTCTGATTTTCTTTAGTAACCATGTCTACTTGTTGAATATATGTAAATTCATTCCAGTAAGCTTATAATTCATATTTTTATTTTATTTTTAATTTTTAATTTTTTGATTTTTTTAAAAAAATCTTTTTTTAATGTTTATTTATTTTTGAGAGACAGAGACAGAGACAGAGCACAAGCAGGGGAGGGGCAGAGAGAGAGGGAGACACAGAGCTCAGGTTCCAGGCTCTTAGCTGTCAGCGCAGAGCCTGACACGGGGCTCGAACCCATGAACCTTGAGATCATGACCTAAGCCAAAGTCGGACGCTTAACCCACTGAGCCACCCAGGCGCTCCAATAATTCACATTTAGAAAAAAAGTTTATTTATTTGAGAGAGAGAATGAGCAGGGGAGGGACAGAAAGAGAGGGGGACAGAGGATACAAAGCAGCTTCTATGCTAACAGCAGAAAGCCCAATGCATGGCTCGAACTTGAGCCATGTGAGATTATGACCTGGGCAAAAATTAAATGCTTTAACCAACTGAGTCACCCAGGTGCCCCAAGCTTACAATTCACATTAACTGTCACTAGTTATATTGTTTTTATTTACTTTAAGAAATATATTTAGTATTGTCTTTATACTTTTTAAAAAACAATTTTTTTAACGTTTATTTATTATTGAGAGACAGAGAGAGAGCACGAGCGGGGGAGGGGCAGAGAGAGAGGGAGACACAGAATCTGAAGCAGGCTCCAGGCTCTGAGCTGTCGGCACAGAGCCTGACGCGGGGCTCGAACTCACAAACTGCGAGATCATGACCTGAGCTGAAGTCGGACGCCCAACCGACTGAACCACCCCAGTGCCCCTATACTTTTTAATACACTCATTTTTTAAATATACTTAAAAAAACCTTTTTTCAAGTTCATTTATTTTGAAAGAGAGACCAAGCAGGGTAGAGACAGAGAGAAAGATGGAAGAGAGAATCCCAAGCAGGCTCCACACTGCCAGAGCAGAGCCCTGACCTGAGCCAAAATCAAGAGTTGGATGATTAACCAACGGAGCCACCCAGGAACCCCTTATGTATACTTCTTAATATACTCATTTTTTAAAAAAGCTTGGCCCCTCAACGCAGGGCCCAAACTCACAATCCTGAGATCAAGACCTGAGCTGAGATCAAGAGTCAGATGCTTAATGACTGAGCTATCCAGGCACCCCTAGTATATTCATTTTTTAAGCTAATTGTTCTATTAATTACCTGGAGAGGTATGTTAAGATCTCCCCATATGGTGAATTTGCCTGGGTCTTCTTACAGATTTGTCACTTTTTGCCTGACATATTTTGAAGCTCTATTATTAGGTATATACAAGTTCAGAATTATCTTTCTGGTGAACCGAATATTTCATCATTCTATACAGTAGTCCTCCACATCTGTGGGTAATACATTTTAAGATCCCCCAGTAGGGGTTTGAAACCACAAACAGGGGGCGCCTGGGTGGCTCAGTCGGTTAAGCATCCGACTTCAGCTCAGGTCATGATCTCATGGTCCGTGAGTTCGAGCCCCGTGTCAGGCTCTGGGTTGATGGCTTGGAGCCTGGAGCCTGCTTCCGATTCTGTGTCTCTCTCTCTCTCTGCCCCTCCCCCCGTTCATGCTCTGTCTCTCTCTGTCCCAAAAATAAATAAACGTTAAAAAAAAAAAAAAAGAAAAAAAGAAACCACAAACAGTACCAAATCCTATTTTTTGTTATTTTTTTCCTGCACATACATACCTATGATAAACTTTATTTTTTTTTAATTAAAAAAATTTTTTTAATGTTTATTTATTATTGAGAAACACAGAGTATGAGCAGGGGAGGGGGCAGAGAAAGGGGGAGACACAGAATCCAAAGCAGGCTCCAGGCTCTGAGCTGTCAGCACAGAGCGCAACGCAGGGCTCGAACCCACAAACTGTGAGATCATGACCTGAACCGAAGTCGGTCACCTAATCAACTGAGCTACCCAGGCGCCCCTGATAAACTTTATTTTTTTATTTTTTATTTTTTTTTATAAAGTTTTTTTTTTAACGTTTATTTATTTTTGAGACAGAGAGAGACACAGCACGAACAGGGGAGGGTCAGAGAGAGGGAGATACAGAATCTGAAACAGGCTCCAGGCTCTGAGCTGTCAGCACAGAGCCCAACGCGGGGCTCGAACTCACGGACCGCGAGATCATGACCTGAGCCGAAGTCGGCCGCTCAACCGACTGAGCCACCCAGGCGCCCCGATAAACTTTATTTTATAAACCCCAGGCACACTAAGAGATTAACAACAATAACTAATAATAACATAGAACAATTATAATATATCATAAATGAAAGTTAGTGAATGTGGTTTCTTGCTCTCAAAATATCTTATTGTACTGGACTCAGCCTTCATCTTGTGATGAAGTAAGATGATAAAATGCCTAGGTGATGAGATGAAGTGAGGTGAATGATGTAGGCATTGTGACACAGTGTTAGGCTACTACTCTACTTCTGACACACTGTCTGCTTTCAGATGGACCATGGTTAACCATGATCACTGAAACCATAGGACATGACATCATGGGTAAGTGGGGGACTACTGTACTGGCTCTTTTTACTTCAACAATGGTTTTTACCTTAAAGTCTATTTTGTATGATACAAATAAAGACCTTATAGTATATACATATAAACATAAAATGTCATAGTATATTAACATACAATGTCAGTATAATACCAGAATTTTTAGGTTTGCATTTGCCTACCTTTATTTTTTTATTTCCAACTTCTCATTAACCTTATGTTATACACTCTGAGTCATATCATCCCATATCCTTTGGCTTCTACTGAAGCTGCTCAGAAGTCTGCTAATTCATATTTCTTTATAGGTAATCTATCTTCTCTCTGGGTGCTTAAAAAAGTTTTTGTTTTTGTTTTTTGATGTCCCACAGTTTGCTATAATGTGTGTAATGGTGGTTTTAAAAAATTAATCCTCCTAGGGTGCCTGGGTGGCTCAGTTGGTCGAGCTTCCGACTCTTGGTTTCAGCTCAGGTCAAGATCTTGAAGTTCATGGATTTGAGCCACACACTAGGCTCTGTGCTGACAGCATGGAGCCTGCTTGGGATTCTCTCTCTCCCTACCTCTCTGGCCCTACCCTGCTCACATGCTCTCTCTCAAAACAATAACTTTAAAAAAAAAAAACCTTAAAAAAATTAATCCTCCTTGGGATTTGCTGGTCTTCCTGATATTGAGAACTAAACTATCAGTTCTGTTAAAATCTCCATCATTTTCCCTCCAAACAGTGTCTCATTCCCTGTTCTCTCTGAGGCCCTGATTAGGTCTTCCTTTAACCTGTGCACCTCTTAAACTCTTTCACATTTTCCATCTGTGTGTCTTGGCTACATTCTTGCAATTTCTTCACATCTATCTTTCCATTCATTTATTCTCTAATGCCACTAAACCCATTTAGAGTTTACTTCAAATCCAACTATGTAAGTTTATTTTTATTTATCAAAGTTATCTGGCATTAAAAAAAATCTGCTTGATATTGTTTTTGGGTACTTAAACACATTACATTCAATTTTATATTCTGTGCCTGATAATTCCAATACCCATAGTCCCTTTAGGCAGATCTGAGTCTACCCTGTTTTATTGCTAGTTCTTACTAATAGAGCCTTGTTTCCTTATGCATTTTTTCAATATTTTTACTATTAGCTCATTATTTCTTGGAATGTTATCTCAGAATTCTCTGAAGCCTTGTTACAAGGCAGGCTCTTCTTCCTCCTTTTTTTTTTAATGTTTACTTATTTTTGAGAGAGAGAGAGAGAGCATGAGCAGAGGAGGGACAGAGAAAGAGGGAGACACAGAATCCAAAGCAGGCTCCAGGTTCTGAGCTGTCAGCACAGAGCCCTACGCAGGGCTTGAACTCACGAACTGTGAGATCATGACCTGAGCCGAACTTGGACGCTCAACCAACTGAGCCGTCCAGACACCCCTGATAATGAATTTTAAAGTGGAGATAAATGCTGGATGTGACCATACTGAAGCACATTTTATTACTTCCAAGGTGTCTGTCCATGCTGTTGTTTCTGCCTAGAATGTTCTTCCTACCCAAGCTCCTACTCATCATACTTCTACATTACATCTCCAGCAAATCTTCCCTAATACATGCCCAGATTTAATTTTCTTGACATTTGCTTTCAAACTTTTGTTAATGATTTCAAGAGTTTAACATACTTGGGACATAGTAGCCCCTAATGAATATTAGTTCCCTTTCTTAGCAGTGAGGTTAAAGAACAATGCAGGCCAGAGCAGCAAGAGGAAGGACAGTGTCCTGGAAAAAGCAGGATTTAGGTTGGGTTAGAAGATACAGGTAGGTCTGAAGATACAGAACACAGTGAGAAGACTGGCTACATGTCTGAGGAGCAGCCAATAAGGCTGGGCAGATAAGGTGAGACAAAACTGTAATGAAAAGTGAACATCAGGCAGGTGCTTGAATCTGACTGAGTTAGCAGCTACCCTCAGCATACCCTCACCTGTGCTCACTAAAGACTGAGTTATCCAGAACAATCTTCTCCAGCAGCTCAATCAGTTCATTAGGCAGATCAGCTGTCATGAAGGCCTTGACAGTGACTGAGACCTCTTCAGGATCCTGTGTTTCTGACAATGCTGTCTGTACCACCTGGTTTTAAAAATCATTTGAAAGAACTTGGTTAGTTAAGTCAATTCAAGACTATCCTTGAAGTTAAACAGAAGGGAAGGATACCTCCATGGTAGTCTGAAACAGACACAGGAGAACATAGGAGATTTCTCAAGGCAAAAAGAGAAGCTTGTCTAAAGGCATTAGTTTCAGGGATTCTGTTTGCTTTATTTTGGCAGTTAGTTTTTCTCTAATTGGGGTTAGACTCATCTCTGCCCCAATGACCATACTGTAAATTTACTCCAAAGCCAGTAAGAGTGCACTAAATAGGAAGCTGAAATGCATGTTTGCTTTCATCTTTGTTTGTTTGGTTTTTTTTTTTTTTTGGTCACTGTTCATAGCAAAATGGCTTCCATTTCTGTAATGAAGACACCACTCTTTTTTTTTAAATGTACTTTTTTTTTCTTTTTTAAATGTTTGTTTATTTTTGAGAGGGAGAGAGTGCAAATGAGGGAGGGGCAGAGAGAGGGGGACAGAGAGCCAGAAGCAGACTCTGCACTGACAGCAGTGAGCCCTACGAAGGGCTTGAATTCCCGAACCACAAGATCATAACCTCCTAAGTCTGATGCTCAACTGACTGAGCCATGAGCCACCCAGGCGCCCGTGAAGACACCATTCTAATGAAGGTCTTGCTAGCCTAGAGCACCACACTGCTGAGGTCCAGCCCACTTCCAGGCATGAAGTAGAATGTACCCTGCACTATAGAGCCCTCAGAAGCACGCCCTTAGAGAAAGACTGACAAAAGCCTGGCCATACACCCCTCATCCAATTATGGGTGTCTCACCTACAAGAAAACTCACAACTGGGGGAAAAGACGTTTCTTTCTTTCTTTTTTTTTCCTTTTAATGTTTATTTATTTATTTTGAGGGAGAGAGAGCATGAGCAGGGGAAGGGCAGAGAGAGGGGGTGAGAGAATCCTAAGCAGGCTCCGCGCTCTTAGCACAGAGCCCGATGTGGGGCTCCAACTCATGAACGATGAGATCATGAACTGAGCTGAAATCTAGTCAGACGCTTAAATGACTGAGCCACCAAGGTGCCCTGAAAAGACATTTTTCTAAAGAGTACACTTCCCAAATAACAGCAGGCTAGATGGCCAGCTTATTCTCCTTGTGTTTTGTGCCAGGGGCCTTTGGTGACTTCGGGATCAGTTTTGCCAAGTTTCTGGTGTTCATCAGGGGTAGGGAATAGCAATGCATTAATGAGAGAGAACAGACAGCTCAGAGAAGGTATGACACAGCTAATATGACATCTCTGGCCATAAACTTTCACCCTGCAAACAGGAGGGCTGCAATGGAACCAGAATCAAAGTCAGCCCAGTTCACCTTGCAAGTGGCCACTGTATACTAAATGGCACCATAAAATACAAAAGTTCTTCTGAGGAGTTTATAATAATCCTAACAGTTATGCAGAGTTGTTTGAGAAAAGGGGCTATCAGAGAGATAATTAAAAGGGTATACTTGAGGGAAAAGAGAAGTGTGACAGCACACAGAATTCATCCAGAGTAGGAAGTACCATTTCCTGCCATCATGGTATCTGCCCATTCTTAAAAACCTTAAGAGTACTTTAAATACACACTGGTTGTTTTAAGGGCAAAAATATATTTTTACCATCTATTTGAGTCAACAGGATGCCTAACCTAAGTTACCTCAGGAAGTTGCTTTTTCTAAGTAAACTTTCCATAATAAGCTTCTACTACAGACCTAAAAGCAGTCTGCCACTGCCATCATGTGGTCCCTCTAATTAGAGAGGCACAGTAGGTGAATGCCTCCAGGAGGCGGCTATGAATATTCAGTCACAGCAGATATAATGAGAGCACCAGCAGCTTCACAGACACAGGGAGACCAAAAGGTACCTGCTGGCTTCAGTTCAGTGCAGTGTTAAAGCTGCTCATCCCTGTGCCAATGCAACATAACCTACAAGACATGCCAGGTCAACACCTGGAGAAATACCTGTTGTCTGCAAATTTGTAGATCTCTAGCAGAATCTAAACCTACTCTGTCCCAGGCCCTTTGCTGCTCAATGTCTTTGTCAAGTCTCGATGAATCTGAGAGATGGGTAAGTCCAAAGTTGATATAATAAGATCCAAAATAACACAGGCTTCTATCCATCTAAAAGCGTTCCAAAATAAAGTTAATTAAGAAAAGGATAATGGCACAGACATGAGGAACAGTGGACAGAAAACAAGAAGGTGAATTTAGTGGAGATACAGGTGAAGCCCAACAAGTGTACCTAGTGGTTGGTAATGCATACAAAGGAGTCGGGGCACTTTAGCTGATCCACTCAGGACTGGAGCCCACTTGTTGGGACCAGGATATTGTTCCTACTTTGATCTTAGCCCACTTCCAAAAAGTGTGCCCAGCAGAAGGTGAGGATGGTGAAGTACCATCTGCTACCCGAAGCTTCAGGAAGCCCAGTGAAGCCTGCCAGGCTGCACCCAGGAAGAGCCCTGGCCTTGGCATTGTGCCCCAGCTCCGAGAAGGTGCTGGATGGTCACAAGGGTGCAGGGGTTCCTCAACAAAGGCAGATCTAGCTGAGACAATCTTGAGAGCCACTTATCTTGTGTCAATGGGGACTGAGCTAAAAAAATACTAAGGATCCAGCATGCAGTCATGCCATTAGATATTCCTTTTACTGGGGCAGCACATTCCCGCTTTGGAGATCAGGGCCAACTCTACTCTAATCAATGAACAACTCCAGAGAAGATTCACAAGATTGTCTGGTCATGCATCTAAAGATGTTTCAGACATAACGTCACAACTAGTCACTTTGGCCACATGATAATGAGAAGGCAAAACACAGGCATGCATATATACACTCCCATTTCCATTCCTCACCTGGTCAATCAGCTGTCGCCTGGAAGGGTTGGTCTCCTCAAGGACATGAGCCCAGAGCTCTGGATCTTTCCTGCGCACCAGGTAACGGGCCTCACTTTTGAACAGAGAATTCTCATTGCAGACCTGAAATGAGCATACTAGTGTGTGTAACGCAAACAGCCAACCAATGGACATTATGTGGGGGACCCACTCCAGTCAGTTCCCTCTGTCCCTGACACTTGTTTGGTGTCAGTTGGAACCCAAGCGAGTAATAGGACTTCGACACAGGATGAGCAGCATCCCAAAGGGGTGACAATGAACTCCTCAGAGCAATATGTTACCTCAAAACATGAGTTTCTCAGTTTACAACAACTTAAGAGTGGGTATGGGTGTGTGGCAGCTCCTCTCAACATCAACCTGTTGCCCTAAAGTGGTGCTGCCCAGAACTTTCTGAGACAATAAAAATGTTCTAGGTCTATGCTACGGAATGCAGTGTAGGAAAGAGAAACTAAGTTTTTAATTTTTAGCTAATTTAAATTTAAATAGTCACCATCTCTAAAGTGTTATCAGAATAGCCCAGAACTGATATAAAACAGCATATATGCTACAGTATTTCAAGGCCTATAAACTTTCTTTTTTTATTTTTAGAGGGAGAGGGAGGGGGGAGAGAGAGAGAGAGTGCACACATGCACAAGTTGGGGAGAGGGGTAGAGGGAGAGAGAGAATCCTAAGCAGACTCCACACTTAGCACAGAGCCTGACATGGGGCTTCATCTCACAACCCTGGGATCATGACCGGAGCCAAAATCATGAGTTGGATACTTAACCGACTGAGCCACTCAGGCATCCCAAGGCCTATAAACTTTAAAATATGCTTTCATTGATCGAACTTGAGACCCTTATTTTAGTGCTCTAATACATCTCCAAGAAACCAAACACCACTGGAACATTTCAATGTGTGAGACACTTGCTAAGGCCTGGTGGGAATCAGACTGGCTGGGTACCAGATGCCAGGCACAAGGCTAAGTGTGTGTGTCCACACACTGCGTGTGTGTCCACAGGCTGTTCACACATGCATGGCATGAGGCCAAGAGCAGGCCTACTCTGGCCTGCACTAAAATCTTACTTCTCCTTCTGATACATCAGACCTTAATGAACATTTTTTTTCTTGTCTGAATTCTGCCTTACTAAAAGGCGATGTCTACTGTATATCACCAGATAGGACAGATGGGTGCAAAGATCCCTGAGAGGTCACTGAACTGAGCTTTAATAAAAAGGTGGTAAATTCAGCCAAAATGTGGCTTATGGTATCAAACTAAAGTCCCAACTTCACACAAACCTGCTCCCTCGAGGCAGGTGCTATGTTAACCCAGCCTGCCACTTGGATGGCCAGTGTCAAAAGCCAGAGCAGGATGAGAAACTGTTGCACTGCTCTTGAGTTTTGGCTCTGTATGCTTGACTCTCCTTCCCTAGTTGCTGAGTTTCTACCATGTTGTCAGATATTCTGAGATGCTCAGGGCAAACAGACCAACTGCCTATGGATCTTACAGTCAAACAAACATTGGGTACACCTACATGAGATTTCTGGAGTTTTAGGTCACTATTTGATACTTAACTAACTGAATACATGTAGATGCAAGCCAGGACTGAGGAAAGTAGACCTGGGGGGTTGTTCCAAAGAGGGGTCAGAAAGAGCTCTGAGGTTGGGAAGAGTTGGTGAGGGCACGTGTAAGAAGCTGCCCTAAAAAGAAGAGCAGGTAGTGCAAGGGCAAATGGGACAGAGGCATCCAGGATAGAAAGGCAAGAGGGGAGGCAGTCAGACTGGCGAGGACAGGATTGCAGTTCACAGAGGACCTCCTGAGTCAGGCTAACAGGTTGAATTCTGCCCTCAGGACATTAGGTAACAAGGAGGACTGCAGCAGAAGGCTGACAGGTCAGACTCAGGGCCAGCCATACCTATAAGTACAATATACAAACAGGGCATAAGCAGGTAGCAAACAAGGCATCTGAATTAAAAAGAAACCAAGTTGTTAATAGAAATGTAACAAATGACCTGCAATTGTGGGGCTCAGAGGAGGCCCTCATGAGCCCCCACAGAGCCTGCATTTGAAGCCAGAGCAAAACCTGGCAGTTAAGTCTATCTGCTGCCCACCTTGATGAGCTCAAGGTCACACTGCCCCCGCTCATAGGCAACGCAGGCCAGATGTGGGTCCCGCTTCTCACAGTAGCGGCCCACCACGCGGCTGTCATAGTAAGCATTTTCTCTCAGGAAGCGCTCGGGGCTGTTGTTGCTGTCGATGTAGATCTTGGCAAGAGCATTGTGAGTGGCAGGCTCTTCACAGCCTTCGTGACTCCGGGACTCCAGCCAGGGAAGAAGCAGCTTTAGCCTTTGAAAGAAGGAAGAACACCGTAAGCGTCTCAAAACTAACATTCAAAACCTCCAGGGCAGACCCTGAACTGTGAAGGTTGCTTCTAGAAACAAACAAAAATCTCATTCCATTAACTTCAGGTTGTTCTAGGGACCAAAACAGACTTGAGTTCCAAACTGATTTCAATTGTTAAGTTTTTCCCAAAGATCTGCAATACCAATAGCAAGTAACTCACTACTGGATCTAAGATTTGTTACAAGAAAGACCAGCTACAGAGACAGTCAGTCTTGGGGCCTGGAGGCTAACTGAAAAGGGCTCTCAGGAAATCAGTCATAGGCTTAACCACAAACACTAGAACCCAGGGGCAAGAGAAGATACCGAGCTAGGATCCCTTACCTGTTTCTTTTTTCTACTTCAGCCACCAGCTCATCAGTGGAAAACTGTCCTCTCACCACCATGATTAAGTTTTTAATTACTTCCTCAGAACAATCCACATCAAGCAGCCCTCCAACCACAGCAGGGATCCGGCTAGGGTTGACCTAGAATGGTCAAGGTGGTGACTTCAGTGCTGCAGGCACAGGTCACTGCTACAAGTCCCCAAAGATTTGGACAACGTGGCTGTCTGAAAGAGCTCCTGTGGTAGATGGAATGCAAACTGTGAAGCTCTAGTCCCTAATGTGACTGTATTGGAAGAATGGCCTGGAAGGAGATAATTATGGTTCAGTAAGGTCAAACGGTAGGGCCCTAATCAGAGAAAAGGCCATATAAAAAACACAGTGAGAAGCTGGCCATTTGTAAGCCAAGGAGAGTGGTCTCAGGAAGAACCAACCCAAGGTGGTAGGGTCAGCACCTTGATCTTGGATGTCTATATTCTAGAATTGTTAGCAATAAATATCTATTGCTTAAGCCACCCAGTCTGTGGTATTCTGCTATGGCAGCCCAAGCTTAGATACCACCAGTCTCAGATACATTCAGGGGTCAGAGGCAGCCTCTCAGGTATAGACTATTACCAGCAACCAAGGCACAAAGGCAGCCGGGTGTCACCTGGGAGCCGGCAGTGATGGTCCCAGCAGTACCTTCTGAACGTAGATTTCGATGTACTTCTGCAGGTTGTTGCGGTATAAGTACAGGACAAGGTCATGTACAAAATCAAACCGATCACACACGATGATGAGAGGAAGCTGGTCTGTGAGCTTGGCCTCCTGTGTAATGAAAAGCACAGAACAAGGCAGGCAGTGAAGACCCCACAGAGCTAGATTGCAGGGACCATGAATCAGCACAGAGATGGCACTGCTTCTGTTAGCAGAGTGGCCCCAAGGAGACTCAAGGGTGAGACTTTGTTCTAGACATGCTGTTGTTTTAAGGTACATGTATTTGCTTTTGGGGATAAGGTGTTTGTCTTGGGAAACAAGTAACAGAAAGACAGTACTATTTGGTTAAAGAAGAAAAGAGCTCTGCTAAATTTGGCAATAACATTCCAAATTAGTCCAAAAGCCATTACCTTTTGGGTTAAGACAAGCAGCTCACTCATTATGTATAAATCTGACCCAGACCAGGCACCAGAAAAAGGACCACTTTTGAGAACACTTGCCGGTAAGGGCTGCCTTTCTGGACAAGCAGCCATACTCTATGGAACATCGGCTGCCTGTGCAGGGCGCTGTTGCCTACCCTGCAGTCCACCACAATAATGCCTCCCCTCATTTGGCCATACCTACATGACACTTCTCAGGTTCTCTTGCACCCTTGCAGTTCTGGGCGTGGCCATATGTTTCCTCCAGTGGAATGAGAATTGAAATGGCACATGCCACCTGCAGCCTCACCCATAAAAACCACCTATGCCAGGGGCGCCTGGGTGGCTCACTCAGTTGAGCATCGGACTTCGGCTCAGGTCATGATCTCACGGTCTGTGAGTTCAAGCCCCGCGTCTGGCTGTGCTGACAGCTCCGAGCCTGGAGCCTGCTTTGGATTCTGTGTTTCCCTCTCTCTCTGACCCTCCCCCATTCGTGCTCTGTCTCTCTCTGTCTCAAAAATAAACATTAAAAAAATTTTTTTAAAAACCACCTATACCAGCTTCTCTGAATTTTCTTTCCTTCCAGTTGACTAGGAAGGCAACTCTCAAGGTTGTAGGCTGAAGATGGCAAAACAGCCATCAGCCTAGTCCTTGAAAGGTGGTGGGAAAGCCACCCACTTACCTCTACACCCACCCCAATCTGTGCATCAGGAAGAAATATACTTCTTGCTTTTTATGCCACTAGCACTGAGTAGCTTATTTGTTTCTGTAGACTTTCCCAACCTAATTAACAGGGGCACAGTTGGGATGTTGCTGAAACATAATGCATCGATAAACTAACTCCCTCTATTCACACAACAGATAATTAAGAGTACAGCCTCAAGGGCTGTAAAATTAACAGTGGACTCCTATAAGAATTTTAGGCCAAAGTAGAGCTCTGCACTAAGGATCCAGGGAACACTGGTAGAGACAAAGCCAGCTTTCCAACTCTTGGGCAGCTGGCTGATGGTTTGCTCAAGGAAGGAGGCAATGCCAGGACACACTCACCTTCAGAAAATTCTTCACCCGCTCTGGGTTGTAGCAATTACTCTCCCGGCATATCCTCTCCACCTCCTTGATCTGTCCTGTCTTACAGGCAGCCTGAATGTATTTCAAGTGCACATCTGGATCTTGGCTGAAGTTCACAATTGAGCCCAGGAAGTAGAAGAGGCCTACAAAGAGAGACTGTTCCATCTTACGCCCTCATAATATCCACCTGCCTTCTCCACAGTCACAGGCCACTTTCCCTTGGCAGCCCAGCCCACAACAACAGTGCTTCAGTCTCCCAGCACCCATTACCCACTCACAACTTACAAAATCTATGTGAAGTTCTTTTGCTTTGGCATCTCCTCCAAATAGCTGGTCAGATTTCCATCAAATTTGGGAGGGATGTTCTTGTATGAAATACTATGTGTATATGGAATCCATCTGGGGGGGGGGGCGCCAGGCATACCCTAGGTGGTTATCTTCAAGAATAATTCAAATAGGCAACTTAAGAGGGCTGTGTGACTGCTGCTCTAAAAAGAAATGCCAGGGACAGGAAAGCAGAGGCTTCCAATGGGAGCCTCCAAACAGAGTCTGCTCCCTGACACCGAGCTGATGGCACACATGGAGCCACTGTGGACTGGGGTGCATGGTGAGTCACAGAGCAACACTGTTCATCAGAAGCTAACCATCTCCTAACTGTCACAGGAGCTGGCCAGGAGGTACTGGTGACAACAGCAGGACAAGATACACCAGAGAAGACCACTATCCCTGAGGAGGAGGTCATCGGTTATAACCTGAGGAAGGAACCAGAACCCTGAAGGCAGACAGTTCCCACTAACCTTACTCTATTGCCATCTCCCCGCCCAGTGCAACCTAATTCCTGCTGCAGCCTTTCCTGCAATGGTGTCTTGTGACAAGGGCAGCTCCCTGAAGGCAGCTTCACTCCTCTAACATCCCAACCTCACTGGGCACAGGGCAGTGGCTTAACACCTCACTGGACAAATGCTCTGCTTCTATCGCTGCCCCAGCCTGCCCCCAAGAGACCCTCATCTGGGAAAGCCATCCTCCTACCAGCAAATTCTTGGTGTGATGCCCACAAGAGGGCAAAGTAAGCCAACCACAATCAGGCCAGCCAGCCTAGCAGCCACACATTGCTCAGCCACCATGGGACTGTTACTCAGGGGAAGCCAAAGGGGCCACCCCTCAGAACCATGCACTCTAGTGCCACCGGCTCAGGCTTATTGGTGAACTCTACAGCAGACTGTGTGACAGATGCTCAGTTCTACAGAGGCTCCAGGGACACAAGGGGGATTCTAAGTGTCCCCACCCCAATGCCAACCAACTAAATGCTTCCTTTGCAAATGCCAAAAAAGCTACCTAAGCTGGGTAACACACTAGACAGCAGAAATCTTCTGCCATTGACCAATACATTGGCTTGGCTTGAAGGAAGTCTGTGAGGCTGGGCAGGCAGACACCAACACCTGAGCAGAAGGTGCAGTCGGCTGGAGGGTGTGAAGTTTACCTTCGTAACTCTTGAAGGATTCAAAGAGCTCCACCAGGGACTGTGTGCCCAGCTGCTCATGGTACTTGGAGGCTACCTGCACACACAGCTGAAGGTTCTGTCTGATGCTGGCAGACAGCAAAGCATGCAGACACGCCAAAGAATCCTCCACTGACAAGGAGCCAAAGAAGCTGATGAGCCACTAGGAAGCAAGGAAGAGTTAATCCACAACTAAGTACCATCCTAGATGTTTCCAACACTGGCAAAATAACTGGATCAATTTTTCCCACTGAATGTCAAAAATATAAAGAATTTTCACTTAAAAGGACTGTGGTAAAAAAGTAAGAGCTGGGAGTAAACTCAGGATAACTAACCTTAATAGTCATCAAGCTGTCACACACCCTGCAAAACCCCACAGGTGATACTAAAACTTATTCTGTAAATGTAAATGTAATACCTATTAGCTTCTGCTAATAGTTTCAGACAATCCTGCTAGAGCTGTCAATGTTAATAGGTTTTCTCTATTAGGCTAAGTCAAAGGTAGAAAATGGAAAGAAAGAGGTAACGTGGGTCCGGATGCATGGGTGAGCAAGTGAAGCTTGTGTGTGGGTTGAATGAAAACTGTGTATAGTAGTGATGAGGCTCATGCACAGGGAATACACATGCCACAGTCCCACAACCATGGACACAGGAAACTTCAGGAGCATGTGACCCTAATGACAGATGTGTGCCAATCACAACAGGAGTGCCCCAAGGGTGCACCATACCTCGGGATTGAGGAGGTGAGTGTGGACCACAGCCCTCTTGATGTCATATAAGTCAGTGTAGTGCTCCAGCGCACGCTGCAGGAGGCCTGCCTTTTCACAGAGCTGGGCGATGTGGGCCCGATCATAATGAGTAAACATCTGATTTCCAAGAATGGCATCTGCAACCTGTGAAATGGTGACGTCAGGAAGAAAAACTGAACAGTGGCAATAACTTTTTAAGAACAGCTGCTCAACACCCCCACGACACAGCTCCAGAACAGTGCTCATGAAACAGAAGGGCTTCACAAGGTCTAGATCCTTGCCCACCTCTGAGCAGAGCCCTAGCCATCCTTCCAAGTCACCTGGGCCTCTTCGAACAAGGCTCTGTCCTCCTAGGTGCAGAGTCAGATGTGTATAATAAGGCTGAGGCCTTGCCCTAAAGCATGTTACTGGGATCAGTACAGGCTATTGTTCCGACTTTTCAGCCATCACATTTGTACAGTTTTCTATGGCAAGGTCATGGTCAATGTGAGGGCGTGAGTCTACGAAGGCCTCCTTCTTTAATGAGCTCAATCGTTGGACTAGCAACAGTCACGATTAGACCTGGAAGTAATAAATCCTACTGGTGTTCACAAAATTTCTCCACTTGGTTAAAGGCAGAATTAGGTGTGTGTGGGGATGTCTGAAAAACAACTAACCCTCCTGGAAAGAATTTTGATGAGGCTTAATATCATCTTTAAATAAGCAACCTCTGGACTAAGAATGAGTGGGTCAACAACCAAACTTGACTCTCAGTATCTAATAAGTAGCTAGTCTTGATGAGACACACACTCTTTCCCATTTCTTCCAGGATATGGAGCACAAACCAAGTACATGGTGACCACAGACCTAGCCTAATACCATGTTGTTCCAGGATAATGTACATTCTGGGCTCTCTGCAGAGGAAATCCACACCAAGTGCTGAGAGCAGGGTTTTGTAATATCTGATGCTTATCTGATGCCCCCGCCCTTTGTTTCCTTAAGACTTGTCCTTACTATCCTCTTTTTTAAAAAAGGTTCCCCCTTATTATAGTAATAGTGCAGTTTAGAGAACTCAAAAAACACAGAAGGGCCAAGAAAGAAAATACCATCCAGCCTCTGAGATCCAGAGAGAACTGCCCCAATGTTTTGGGCATTGTGCCCATTTAGCCTACCCCTCTTTAGGGTTTGGGCTCTTCTTAGGGTCTATCTGCTCAGTTCCTGAATGGTGCTTAGTTTCTGTTTCAAAGCTTGCTAATTAATTAATTAAAGTTTATTTATCTTGAGAGAAGAGAGAGAGGAAATCCCAAGCAAGCTTTGTGCTCCAGCGCAGAGCCCAATGGGGGGCTCGAACTCACCATGAGATCATAACCTGAGCTGAAATCAAGAGTCAGACAGTTGGGGTGCCTGGGTGGCTCAGTCGGTTAAGCATCCGACTTCGGTTCAAGTCATGATCTCACAGTTCGTGAGTTTGAGCCCCACATTGGGCTCTGTGCTGACAGCTTAGAGCCTAGAGTCTGCTTCAAATTCTAGGTCTCCCTCTTTCTCTGCTCCTCCCCCGCTCATGCTCTGTCTCTCTCTCCTTCAAAAATAAACAAAAACATTAAAAAAAAAAAAGAGTCAGACACTTAACCAACTGAGCCACCCAGGCACCCCTTTCCAAGCTCATTTATTAAAAACTATCATCACACATAATCATCTGGTCATAAGAGTTCAACAGAACAGCAAACAGCAAATTAATAACACTTTTGTTTCCTAGAGGTGGGATATGACCCACACAACAGCAGCTAACTTGTGGATTTGAATAACCTGAAATCACAGAACAATATAATTAACAATTATTGTTTCCTAATCAAAAAACAATATATGATTATAAACAAAAAGAAATCGGAAGACAAGTGAGTAAAGAACAAAGTGAATGACAATCCTGTCCACTCAGACAACTGTGGTTAACAGCTTGATGTGAATTTTTCAAACTCCTTTCCTGCATACATATCCAAAATTAACCAAAAAAAGAAAAGGCATATACATGTGATTTAAATCACAGCCCTCCCGCCAATTTTCAGGTCAAGAAATGCACTGCCACAATGACATACCACTTCACACTCATTTAGGATAGCTATTTTTTTCCAACTTATTTATTTTTGAGAGAGAGAAAGAGCTAGACTGGAGGAGGGGCAGAGGGAGGGGGACAGATGATCTGAAGCTGGCTCTGCGCTGACAACAGAGAGCCTGATGTGGGGCTTGAACTCTCAAGCCACGAGATCATGACCTGAGCCAAAGTTAGATGCTTAACTGACTGAGCCACCCAGGTGCCCCATATAGCTATTATTATTATTTTTTTAATGTTTATTTATTTTTGAGAGAGAGAGACAGAGCATGAGCAGGGAAGGGGCAGAAAGGGAGACACAGAATCTAAAGCAGGCTTCAGGCTCTGAGCTGTCAGCAGAGAGCCCAACATGGGGCTCAAACCCATGAACCATGAGATAATGACCTGAGCTGAAGTCAGATGCTAAACCTACTGAGCCACCTAGGTGCCCCTAGATATTATTATTTTTTAAACATACACAGAAAATAACAAGTGTTGGCAAGGATATGAAGAAATTGGAATACTCATATACTGTGGTGGGAATATAAAATGGTGTAATGCTTGAAATATAGTATGGTGGTACTGCAACAAGTTACATACAGAATTACCATATAATTTGGCAATTCCACTTCTGGATGTATGCCCCAAAGAGCTGAACACAGGAACTCAAACTGATACCTGTACACCAATACTCCTAGCAGCTCTATCTGCAACAGTTACAGGGTGAAAGCAACCCAGTGTCATCAACAAATAAACAGGTACAGAAAATGTGGCATACACATATGATGGAATATTATTCAGACATAAAAAGGAATGAAATTCTGATGTATGTCACAACATGGATGAATCCTGAAGACAATATACTAAGTGAACAAGCCAGAAAAAAGGACAAATATCATATGATTCTACTTATATGAAGTATCTAAAATAGGCAAATTCATAGAAACAGTAAGCGAAACAGGAGTTACCAAGGGCTGGGGGAGGGAATGGGGAGTTACTGCTTAATGGATACAGATTTTCTGTTCATGATTATAAAAAGTTCTGGAAATATACAGTGGTAATGGTTGCGCAATACTGTGAATGTACTTAAGGCCACTAAATCATGCACTTAAAAATGGCTAAAATGGTAGGGGTCCCTGGGTGGCTCAGTTGGTTAAGCATCTGACTCTTGATTTTGGCTCAGGTCATGATCTCACAGTTAGTGGGATCAAGTCCCACGTCAGGCTCTGAGCTGATAGTGTGGAACCTGCTTGGGATTCTCTCTTCTGCTCATGTGCTCACTCTCTCGCTCTCTCAAAATAAATAAACATTTTAAAAAAACTTCAAAAAAATGGCTAAAATGGTAAATTTTGTTATGTGCACTTTACCACAATGAAGAAAAGAAAAACGAAAAGAAAAGATGTCCCAGGTGCAAAAGTCTCTATGAAAGTTTTGCACCATGGATTCTAGAACTTTCTTGCAGGAAAGTCTTGGAGAGTGCCCCCTGAGGCATGAGCACATCCCAGCCCAAAGCCACTGTGTTTAGGTGTGCAAGTCCCACAGAGAAGTAAAACAGGTGCTCTGTCCTATGGTTAGAGCCTAGAAATGTCACTTGCCTGGGGTGCGTGAATCAGGTTCATCTCCAAAAGGCGCGTCTGGAGGTGCCCCTCAGCTGGGCGATTATTTTTCAAGGCATCCAACAAGAAGGAGGTACACTGCTGAATTAAACTGTTTTCCATGAAAACGTCTACAATCTGAAACAGATTGAAAGCCACATATTGATCCAAAGGAAACTATTTTATTTTCCTATTCAGATAGCTCCTGAAATTGAATCTCATTTAGAAATTCAACCATTAGTTCCTTCCCTTGCATTTTCTCTCTTTTTTTTTTTAGTTTTTATTTTAGTTTTTTAGTAATCTCTACACCCAATGTGGGGCTCAAACTCACAACCCCGAGATCAGGAGTCGCATGCTCTGCTGACTGAGCCAGCCAGTTGTCCTGCATTTTCTCATTATCAAAATTCAAGTAATTCATAGCCATTACTTTCTAGGTAATTTTGTGAAATTATTATCACCCATATCATCCTCACCAACAGGGCATTTTTATTCAAGTAAATCAAAGGAAGTACTTTGAAGGGACTCAAGCAATCTTAACAATCTGTTACTTAATCAAATCCTAGAGGCAGTCAATACCTGGTGTCTAGCCCTTATACTCTCATTATTCAGGCACAGTTAGGAAACTGCAAACACTGACTTAGACATCGATCATTAAAGTTAAATAGAAGTTAAAGAATAAGACTTAGTAAGAAGTGATATATAGGTAATGAAGTTACTGATTGTGTAACTGTTTCCATATTTAAAGTACAGGAGAAAGTTTATATTAAAAATACTTTAGAAATATGAAATATAAACCAGATGTAATCTGGAGTCTTCTTTCCCCTTGGTATCTATGTAAATTTGGCTCAAACCCTTTCAACATGATCTCCAAACTACCTGCAAATTCCACTATGTATCAACCCAGTATGAATGCACTTACATCTATACAAGCTGTTGGTTTTGCCTTGCTTCAACCTTTGTTACATCTCTCTTTGTATTACCCAGAGCCCATTTTACCCAGTTTACTGAAGGTAACTTGACATGTGTTTATGTCTACACACTAAGTGTGTTATGCTAAAATAATGGTCTCATGTTCACCTAACTCCAGATGAGCCAAACACCCACAGGATGAAAGTCTACAGACCTGAGAGCACTTACCGTAACCAGTACACAGAGAGAGTTCAGGTGGCCTTAGTCAGCAGAGGATAATGAAGTGGGGCTACCATTTTAAAATGACATCCTCACTCCCCACCACCAACCACCACACAAAAGAAATAACATTCTCACAACCTGACAGATGAATCCTCTAAAATACTTCAAAACAAAGGTAAGTGACAGTATTCAAATAATAAAAGAATAGAAGACAAAATACATCAGATTTTTTTAGACTGGAAGACACTGGTAAGAGAAAAACAAATAAAAAGGAATCTTATTGACAATTATACAAAGCCATAAAAAGCTATCCCAAACAACTCATGCTCACCTGGTCAATATTGGCCAATGGCTCCTCATCTCGCACTAGCATTTGAGAAAACTGCAGGCCCTGGTCTGGGCTGATTCTCATCACACTCCTCAGTAAAAAGATCCAGTCTGGGGTATAGCCAACCTAGAGGCAAGGTAACACCCATCAAAAAAATAAAACACCTTGAGTATTTAAAAAAAAAGCTCCCATCCTTTGTTTTAAACCTGTGTTTACAAAGAAATGAGGAGCAATATTAGCATGCGTATGTGCAGGATCTCTGCCAAATACAACATCCACTTCAAGGCGCTGCCATGTATGCAGAGACACAATCAACTACACAAACAGCCTGGACCATAAAGAAGTCATCCAAACCAGTGTGCAAGCTCTGACGAAACCCAGCACGTCGTCCAGTGAGCTTTGGGCACAAGCTGCAGTGGAAGCCCGCTAAAACATGGATTTAACACACAGACGGTGCTGAGGGGCACGAGGGAGAAGGGAGAAAAAGAAAAAAATTACAGGAAAATCCCCAAGTGGAAGGGAACTGGAAGGACTGTAAAAATAAGACAGGAAAATAAAAAACTGAAGAGAAGAGAATCATTATCACCGAATGACAGATGCTAGCAGCAACACCGACAACTCATACCAAAGCACTTCCAGAGAAGGAAGGGTATTTTATAAACTTCAGAATCAGCAACCACCTACCACAAATTCATTATCTGTGAAATGCTAATGGTTAGGCATGTATTACCTTTTTGGCATAGAGGACAATTTTCTGGAATTGGCCTGTTTCTGCAAAACACTGGATAACCTTGCTTGGCACATTTGCCCGAAGATACACACTCAGAGCAAGTGTAGGGTCAGCAGTTTTAACCAAATCTCCAAGTTCTTCTGAACACTCCAGCTGTGGTGTGCCAAAGAGAGAGGGCAAGATTAGGACCAGAGGAACCTGTGATCTAGTTTAATAACTGTGCTGAGGGCTGTGATTTCATAAGTGTTTGTACCTTATCTTCTTTCAGCCACTTTTCTAAGAGTTGCTTGCGACCCTGCTGAAGCACTGGACGGCAAAGTTCTAAGGATTCAAGTTTATTGAGCTGACCCTGGTCAAGGAGGATTCCAAAGTACTGGAGCAAAGGAGAGGCCTGCCCAGGCTGGGCGGGAATACTTTGGAACTTCCGAACTGTGTCACTGGTACGCAGGACTCCCTATGACAAATGGAAATGTAGGTTGTTATGCTGTACTCAAAGGCTGTCCCTTTACTTAATTCGCTTGTATTAAAAAAAAAAAAATCGCTGGGGTGCCTGGGTGGCTCAGTTGGTTCAGCAGCCAACTTCACAGTTTGTGGGTTTGAGCCCCATGTCAGGCTCTGTGCTGACAGCTTGGAGCCTGGAGCCTGCTTCGGATTCTGTGTCTCCCTCTCTTTCTGCCCCTCCCCCACTCACCCACAGTCTCTCGCTCTCTCTCTCAAAAATAAATAAATATTAAAAAAAAAATTGCCGATGGAAATTCCACACAGAATTGTCAGGGACAGAAAGTCCTCTACCAAGGCAATGGCTTCCACCTTCAGCAAAAACCACAAGCACAGCGAGTCTCAGTCTCACAGGTGACTTCTAGGAAGAAACTTCCTCCCTAGCATGCTGCAGTGAGAATTAGGCTTTTAAATCAGCCTGGCAATAGTGAAGTTCTACCATTATTATGTTCTAATTCAAAATACTCAAAAGTCATGCGTGAAGACTAGAAATGGTTTGTTCATAAGTATCCCTTGAAAGAAGAAATCGTTTCAATGAAAAGCAACTCAAAACCCTTTATTTACTTAGGAGCAGATCTAGGCCTCGGACAATTTATCCTAATGAAATAAACAGAAAAAAATGCCCTAAGCAGTACTGTTACACTCTAGATGAGCAGAGAAAGTCGAGAGCAGAATATGACTAAATAAAACAGGGTACAACTACTTGATGTATAATACAGTTCTGTATTTCCTAAGCTAAGAAGCTGCATGAGAAATATGTATGTATGTACGTAGATGAGAACTGGAAGAGAATAAAAAAATGTTGTTGCAGCAGGATTGTGCTTTTTGTTGATTTCTCATTGTTGTCATGCCATTGGCACAAATTTTAAAGCTAAAACTACTAACAAAACAGCAACACACTCCAACATCAGTAGTGGAATGCTTTTATAATTTATTTCACTCTCAGATTGGTACACAGTGTTGTAGGGCCATTACCTTTGGTGCAGATGCTGCTACTTTGGCGGCTTCAGCATAGCTCCCCTGTGCAAAGAGGGTAGTGAATTTTCTCACGAATAACTCCTCCGCCCCAGCCAAGTTACTACGAATGGCCAAGCGCAGACCAAGGTCTGGATTTTGAAGCACACTGGTTGCATAATTCACAATGTTATCTTCCTCGACACAAACTGACAGCACCTATAAAGACCCAACAAGTGAGACTGGCCTAGCCTAGAAAAGTGCTCCATATACACATACTACTACATCCTGCTCTCAGGTACTGCAGTATCAGCAAAATTCTAAAGCTCAGGCTGAGTATGCCTAGAATGTTGGCTCTAACAGTGACAGAATGCACAGGAGCCAAACACCTAATGGCAACACAACAGAATATCATGGTAGAGACACAGCATGGGATTCCATGTAGTTATTTTAAAAGACTATAAAAATACCAAGTGAGAAAAAAAATAAAGTTGCATGGACATTGACCAGTGATGTGTTCAAGATGATCACTCTGCCAAAATGACCTATTTGGGGGTGTGGAACCGACAGTTTTTCTTCTTAAATGTTCTTTTCTTTAAAGCACAGATTTTCAGGGCGCCTGGGTGGCTTGGTCAGTTGAGCGTTTTTGACTTTGGCTCAGGTCATGATCTCGTGGTTTGTGAGTTTGAGCCCGTATCCAGCTCTGTGCTGACAGCTCAGAGTCTGGAGCCTGCTTCAGATTCTGTGTCTCCCTCTCTCTCTGCCCCTCCCCTGCTCGTACTCTGTCTCTCTCCCTCAAATAAACACTAAAAATAAAAAAAATAAAAAAAAAAAGCACAGATTTTCTTCTACTGTTTTTTTTTTAACTTTAGTTGAGAGGGGTGCCTGGGTGGTTCAGTCAGTTGAGCATCCAACCTCGGCTCAGGTCATGATCTCGCTGTCTGTGAGTTCAAGCCCCATGTTGGACTCTGCTGACAGCTTGGAGCCTGGAGCCTGTTTCAGATTCTGTATCTCCCTCTCTCTCTGCCCCTCCCCCACTCATGCTGTCTCTCTCTCTCTCTCTCTCTGTCAAAAATAAAACAAACATTAAAAAAAATTTAACTTTAGTTGAGAGAGGTAATTTAGGTAGCATAGTACTTGCTTTTCAACCCTCCCCAGTCAGTATGTGTCTGGCCTGGTGTGTATCAGAACTGCTGCTTCACTGAGAGAAGCTTCATGCAGTAAGGGAGCTACTCTCTTCTCAGAATCGATCCTGTGTTAGGAGTGATATAAAGTAATGGCAAGAAGTAGAAGGGAGACATGGGTATAAGTTGAATAACAGGAGGTAACTATACTTGACCACTGTCTTGGAGGAGTAAAAGTTAAGCTCTAGTCCCTAGTGAATGGAAACGGTAGGAGATGAACCCTCCAAGTTCCATACCTGTCCCTTTTTGTTGACACCAATAATTCCAGAAGTAGATTCATGTGGAGCAGTGACAAATATCGTGTCAGCACTGATACGGTTCATGTAGATGCACACGCCAGACTCTATGTCATACATGTGAAGATAGCCATATTTCGTGATCAAGTAAATAACACCATGTTTAGCTCCAATCTATAGGAAGATACAGAACAGATAGAAAGAAGCCAAATAGGGCAAAAGAGCTCACAAATGATGAAAGATCTTGAGTTATTAAGCCCAAGAGATCACTTACTATTGGTGGGGAGCATTATGCTGCTGAGATATAGATCCCAAGTTGATTCCAGTCAAGTCCTACCCACTTGAGAATAGTTTTATCTTTTTTTATTTTATTTTTTTAATACGAAATTTATTTTCAAATTGGTTTTCATACAACATCCAGTGCTCATCCCAACAGGTGCCCTCCTCAATGCCCATCACCCACTTTTCCCTCCCTCCCACCCCCCATCAACCCTCAGTTTATTCACTTGAGAATAGTTTTAAAGCCAATACTTTGGCCAACTCTTCTCAAATAAAGGTCCAATAAATTAGGCTATTCATTTATCTTTCAGGTATAACTATCCTCTCCTTACTTCCTTACCAAATCCTTTTAGAAGAAGCTGCAAGTTCATAAAATCAGGGGAAAGTTCTGGGAAAAGACCTCATACACTGTGTTCACATTTCAGCTTGCCCTCCACCACCATTTAGTAACCTTTGACCTTTGCCAAGTTGTATTAACTCCTACAGAAGATTTAACACATGAGAAATTCTGAAGGGGTGGGAGAAAGACTGATTAACTTGCCAAATTAAATTATTGTATGGGGCGCCTGGCTGGCTCAGTTGGAAAAACATGTGACTCTTGATCTCAGGGCTCTAGTTCATGAGTTCAAGCCCCACGTGGGGTATAGAGATTACTAAAAACAAAATAAACTTTAAAAAGTTATTATAAGGGGGCTGCCTGTGTGGCTCAGTTGGTTAGGCATCCAACTTCAGCTCATGATCTCACAGCTCGTGAGTTCAAGCCCCATATTGGGCTCTGTGCTGACAGCTCAGAGCCTGGAGCCTGCTAAGGATTCTGTGTCTCCCTCTCTCTCTGCCCCTCCCCCACTTGCACACTTGCTCACTCGCTCTCTCTCTCTCCCAAAAATAAATAAATGTTAACAAAAAAGTTATTATAGGGGTGCCTGGGTGGTTCAGTTGGTTAAGCATCTGACTCTTGATTTTGGCTCAGGTCATGGTCTTGCAGTCGTTAGATCAAGTGCCCCACTGGGCTCCACACTGAGTGTGACCCCTGCTTGGGATTCTCTTTCTCTCTCTTTCTCTCTCCCTCTTGCTCCCTCCCTCTGCCCCTCTGCTCCCCCTTGCTCCTCTGCTTGTGCTATCGTTCTCTCTCTCTCTCTCTCTAAAAAAAAAAAAATTATTATGAAACCTAGAGTAATTTTATTTGTTTGTTTATTTTAAAAATTAAAAGATCTCGGGGCACCTGAGTGGCTCAATTGGTTAAGCATCCAACTTCAGCTCAGGTCATGATCTTGTGGTTCATGAGTTCGAGCTCCATGTTGGGCTCTGTGCTGACAGCTCAGAGCCTGGAGCCTGCTTCAGATTCTGTGTCTTCCTCTCTCTCTACCACTTGCTGCTCACACTCTGTCTCTCTCTCTCAAAAATAAACATAAAAAAATTTTTTTTTAATTTAAAGATCTCCACTGCAAGATCAAGAGTCACAGCCAGCAACTGAGCCAGCCAGGCGCCCCAAACCTATCATTATGTTACTTTATTTTATTATTTTACTCTATTATTTTTTTTAATGTTTATTCACTTTTGAGAGAGAGAGACAGAGAGTGAGAGGGAGAAGGGCAGAGAGAGGGAGACACAGAATCTGAAGCTGGCTCCAGGCTCTGAGCTGTCAGCACAGAGCCTGACATAGGCCTGAACCCACAAACCATGAGATCATGACCTGAGATGAAGTTGGAGGCTTAGCCAACCAAGCCATCCAGGCACCCCTCAAAGTTATAGTAATTTTAAAGTATGGTAGGGGTGCCTGGGTGGCTCAGTCAGTTGAGCGTCCAACTTCAGCTCAGGTCATGATCTCGCAGTTTGTGAGTTCGAGCCCCACGTTGGGCTGTGTGCTGACAGCTCAGAACCTGGAGCCTGCTTTGGATTCTGTGTCTCCTACTCTCTCTGCCCCTCTCATGCTCATGTAGTGTCTCTCTGTGTCTCTCAATAATAAATAAACATTAAAAAAATTTAAAAAATCAAAGTATGGTAGCAAAAAATAAAGTGGGGTACTAGCATAGGAAGAAATAAAAACAAACAGAACTGAGAATCTTGAAGTAGAATCAAACATATAAGAATTTAACATGAATGAGTAGGTATTTCATATCACAATGTTAATATAACCAGCTGGCTATACTGGGATACAGGATGAGGGTAAAGAATTGGCTCTCCATCCTGTTCTTTATCAATGTAAATCCCAGATGAGTCAAAGATTTTTACATAACAAGCAAATAAAACTGGGGTTCCTGGGTGGCTCAGTCGGTTAAGCATCCAACTTTGCCTCAGGTCATGATCTGGCAGTCTGTGAGTTTGAACCCCATGTTGGGCTCTGTGCTTACAGCTCAGAGCCTGGAGCCTGCTCCGGATTCTGTGTCTCCATCACTCTCTGCCCCAACCCCACTCACACTCTGTCCCTGTCTCTCAAAAATAAACATTAAAAATAATTTTTTAAAAAGCAAATAAAACTAAGAAAGTAATAGAAGAAAATATGGTGAATATTTTCTTCACCTTGGGGTGTAGAATTCTTTTTAAAACATGACACCAAAGCCACATAAAAATGCAAAACTTCTACAAGGTGGAACACACCCAAATAAACTTCTGTTATGACTATGAAAAAATATTTATTTGAAATACATCAGGCATTAGTATCCAAAAACTACAGAGTTCTTACAAGTAAGATAAAGACCCCCAAGAGAAAAACTGCCAAGATCAGGAAGAGGTAATTAACAAGATGCATATGAGTGGTAAACTCATTCCACCTCAACATTAACCACAGGAAGGACATGAAGCTCATTGGACACTGTCCAGCTATCAGGGAGGTGGTGGCAGGAGTAGGAACTAGCCAGTGTGGTTGTACACATGCCCCTGACGCAGCAATTTCACATGTGGCAGTTTATCCTTGGACTGATGCACAAAGATATATGGACAATAATGCTCCTAGAAGCATTCACTATAAATACCCAATGGGGGATTGTCTAAATCAATTAGGGCACATCTACAGAAAAGATAATATAGACATTAAAATATTATATGCATTTTATTGGAGTGGTGTTGGTCTGCAACATAGTGAGAAAAGGTCATAAAGCCCAAGGCCAGTGCCAAGCCAATTCATAAGACTCTATTTGCGTATATGTTTGTAAATGCATGCATACAAAGATACTTCCAAAGGGGGCAGTCACAGTTATCAGTGGGGTAGGATTTCAGTGGATATTTAATTCTACTATTATGTTTATTGATATTATTGGAAATTAATGGACAATATGTATTTTTGTAAGATAGAGAAAAGGCCAATTTCACTTTGTGGGAAAAAAACTGCATTTGATCACATACTATTTCTAGAAATCTAGCTTAAAAAATATTAAAAAATTAAAAAAGAAAGCATCATTAAGTATTGTCAAATATTTGAGAACAGAAAAAAGCAAATAACTAAACTATCCTACAATTATACTACATCCCTAAAAATAAATGTTTACTTCCCAAGATATTAACAAAGAATGGCATACCTTATAGAAATGTCTACGATGTACTGAGTAAAAATGGGGGGGGGGGGGTAGACTGTATGATCTTACATATATAATGTGATTCCAATTTTGTTCAGAAAAGATGTGTCTAACTTTTTAAATATAATAAATAGTGAAATCTTTTTTTTTTTAATTTTTTTTTAATGTTTATTTATCTTTGAGACAGAGAGAGACAGAGCATGAATAGGGGAGGGGCAGAGGGAGAGGGAGACACAGAATCCGAAACAGGCTCCAGGCTCTGAACTGTCAGCCCAGAGCCCGATGCGGGGCTCGAACTCACGGACCGCGAGATCATGACCTGAGCCGAAGTCGGCCGCTCAACCGACCAAGCCACCCAGGCGCCCCAATAGTGAAATCTTTGATATATTTTACAGCCAATTGGTTCAGCTAGAGAAGACTGTTTTCTTCTTTATATTTTGGTACTACAGTGAACATTTAATCTTTCATAATAAAAAGGGAAAGGTCTGGGACGTCGGTATGTGTTGGACAAAGTCCTGTTTGTAGAAAAGAGTGCTCCTTTCCAGACTGTTGTTAAGGCAGCATGAGTTAAAACATGAACACTGACATTATCTTCTCTGTGTTCTAATGTATCTATTTGGGATTCTTCTGAAGCACAGGAACCTGCTATCTGCTGTTCCCCTCCACCCAAGATCTGTGATTTGTTCTAACTCATGTAGCAGGCAGCACATTCATACCTGCATAGCCACTGGGAAATCAGTCTGAGCCTCTGGAGGGAAAAACACATCCACAGCTTTCTTTACAAAAGGCTGGTTTCCTGCTGCAGGCTGTCCGACTTCGATTACGTGCAACTAGATAAGAGATTTAGGTCAATCCAAGGAAACATATTGGTGGCAGACTAATGCTAACTAATATACAGTTAAGTACAGCCATAGTCCATGCTCTGTAAGACTAATGATAAAAGTTACATTCAAACAAGACAAGAAAATCTCTTGGTTGGAGTGCTCATGCTATTCACTAACCTACTGCCCGCTACCAAGGACAATAGGAAAAACCAATGCCAGGAAACCTGAGCAAAGTTTAGTTCTAGCATGTTGGCTGAGTCACTTGCCCCCTCTCTGGCCATTAGTGTGAATGCCCATGAAACAAGCTCTCCTGGACATGGGCTCAGGCTAACACACATCAACTGACAAGATCATGTAACTGAATGCCAAACTCACAAGACAGTTGATCGTGCCAAAGGCCTGAGAGTTTTTTTAAGGTTATGCTGGGGGGCATAAAAATCCTTGGAGAATCAGAAAGAATGACAGTGGACAAGTTCTGTCCCTGCTTTTATCAGAACAGCTTCAAGTTCCTCTCATCTAATAAAAAGGTACCACAGCTAGAAAAAGGCTGGGGAAAAAATCATGAGTGGAGGTGGATCAGAGACGTGAAACAATGAGGGTTGGAGGGGGTGTCCAGTAGAGGAAACTTATGAGTATACACTTAGTTTGGATTTGGCCTAGCAGAGAGGGAGAAGGGAAACACCAAAGAGGCTTGAGGCAAGCAGAGAGATGGGCTAGAAGGGGAGGGCTGATGTAGCAAGTGAGCAGGGGCCACTGTGAGTTAAGATGCAGGGAGACTGAAACTCCTAGCATACGGGCACTTTAAGAGAGATGGTAGTTTGGGGAAATTCTTTTTGATGGGTGGAGTGGGTCTGAGGACCTATTATTCTCTAACCCAAATATGGGTAACAAGAGACTCATGTGCTACAGATGTGAGACTTGCTAGAGGCTGGACAGTGGCAACACAAACAGAATGGAGCTTGAGAACTCTGGTTTCTTGCTTAAGAGTTGGGAAGGATGGTGGCACTGCCAACAGAAGTGGGGGCCTGGGTAAAGAAGCCAGGCTTCTTTGGGAGGTGGTGAGAGAAGGGTGAGACTATGGACAAGTGGTACCTGCCTGTGAGAAAGGAACAAGTGACTGGAGTGCAGACAAAACTGGGATCCATATGAGACTAGAGAGCCATAAGTGCAGCTGGGCTGGATTAGAAGGAAGGCCTGTGCAAGGGGCACAGGCTGAGGAAATCACTGAAGGGACCCTCACCTGCCACTAGGGCAGGGGAGGGGAGATTCAACCACAGAATATAGGTGGCTTTTGGGACAGCTGCTGTGGGGGTCTCTGTCATGAAGACTGCCCTGAGGGGACCAGCCTTCCTGACAGCTGAGTGCAGGAGATAAGCAGGCACACCTGTCTTACAGGGGTGCTTGTTCTGTGCTCTTCTTCACAGGCAGCTCGGCCAGGAAGGGTTCTGTTCTTTCAAGGGTGACTGTGGCTGCCCGGCTGTCTGTGACGAGGTAGAAAGCCTCAGTCTAAGGTGACAGAGTAGGCTGATATTTTTGCCTGACTCCTATTTTTCTATTGGTTCTCAATTAAGGAGGGCATGATATTTATTACATGAGAGACAATTAGCCATATTCAAGATGAGGAAGTCTAGGAAGCCACATACTGATCCAGTGCTCTTCTTCTTTGGGGAATACTTCAGGGCTAGTGACCAACCCAAAATAATGAGTTCAGGAAGTATGATAAGAGTATACTGAGATAAGGACCATGTTTTCAGTCCACTTTCCAAGTGAGTGATGCAACCCTGGAATTGTAGGTCTCACTGACATCATGAACTCTTAGACCTCACAGCTCTGCCCATGGCACTCCTGCCAAACAGATGCTAGCCATGTACTCGAGCTGAATAAAACTCAACTTGCTCCCAGAGCATGGCCTTCTCCTTGCAGCTCCCACCCCAACCCCAGCACCTAGGCAGAACCACATAGGACCTGTGCCTTTCATCAGGATAGCATACAGTGGTTCTTTCACAGCTGTCGCCTCCATGAGACTACTGTGTGAGAGCAGAAACCACGTGTGCCTAGCCCATGCTCAGTAGACTTTGTGAAAGAGGATATTTAGGGCAAAGGGACCAATTAATTGATAGGTGACTTCACGTCACTGACTTTACAAAGACTGGCTGTGAAACCACCAACATGTACAATAGATGAGTTGTTCTAAATACTGTAAAAGCCTTCATTTATACGAAGCACCTGCAGACTATTCCCCACTCCCAATTATAAACTGGTTTTGGATCACTGACTAAGTGGCTACCAATTTACACTGTACAGACTCTTAACACTGACTCAGGACACTTTTCCAAGGGAGAAAAGAAAGTGGAGATCTTACCTTGCCCCCCGTGGGACTACGTACAGCAAAGCAGAAAAGGGTGGCAGGCTTGGCATTCCCTTCACTCTTGAACTCTGCAAAAGCAGCGGCATGGCCTTCTATGGGTTGTGAAACTTTCCTATCCACAGAGTAGAGTTGCATTGCCCCAACTACACGGTTTTGCTAAGAAAAGACATTTTGCAACGAAAGAGAAAAGAGAAGATATAAATTGTTAAATGTTCCTAAAATGAAAGTTTCACATGTTGACCTAGTTTCTCTAATAAAAAATAAGCCTATTAGATATTAAAAGACATGATATAACTCTAAATTTGATGTGTAAAGATGGCTGCAAACACCAGGGAAAAAATATGACTTCAAAACACTAAGATAGATGGTCCCAATTTGTTAAATGCAAAATGTGTGTATACACACAGGTATGCATATATGTATGTTTGTGTATATTTGAGTGCACATACAAGGTTTGTATATGTAAATAAATACATAAATATATAAATACACACACACACACACATTCTACACACACACATGTAAATATTCATTTAAAGTAAGGCTTGGGTGGGGCTCCTGGGTGGCTCAGTCGGTTGGGCTTCCAACTTCGGCTCAGGTCACGATCTCGCGGTCCGTGAGTTCGAGCCCCGCGTCGGGCTCTGGGCTGATGGCTCAGAGCCTGGAGCCTGCTTTCGATTCTGTGTCTCCCTCTCTCTCTGCCCCTCCCCCGTTCATGCTCTGTCTCTGTCTCAAAAATAAATAAAATGTTAAAAAAAAATTTTTTAAAGTAAGTCTTGGGAGGGGCGCCTGGGTGGCTTAGTCGGTTGAGCATCCAACTTCGGCTCAGGTCATGATCTCGCGGTCTGTGAGTTTGAGCCCCGCGTCGGGCTCTGTGCTGCCAGCTCAGAGCCTGGAGTCTGCTTCGGATTCTGTGTCTCCCTCTCTCTCTCTCGGCCCCTCCCCTGCTCATGTTTTGTCTTTCTGTCAAAAATAAATAAAACATTAAAAAATTTTTTAAAAAAATAAAGTAAGTCTTGGGAGGGGCACCTGGGTGGCTCAGTCAGTTGAGCCTCCCACTTTGGCTCAGGTCATGATCTCGCAGTTCATGGGTTCGAGCCCCACGTTGGGCTCTGTGGTGACAGGTCAGAGCCTGGGGCCTGTGTCTTCCTCTCTCTGCCCCTCCCCCCATTTGCACTCTGCCTCTCTCTCTCTCTCTCAAAAAAAAAAAAAAAATTAAAGTAAGTCTTGGGAGGACAAACTCTAAAGTATAAAGAGTAATTAAATCAGGAGATTATTGGCTAATTTTGAAAATTGGGTTTTCTGAAATTTATAAATAGCAAAAATAGTATTTAATAAAACCCAATAAAGCTAATATCTTTCATAAAACTTAGAACTTACATTTTCTAGCAAAGAATTTCAATACATTTGTACCCAATGTCAAGTGCTCAAAAAGCTAAGTAAATGAGACATGACAGCACCACAGCTCAAGCTCTTAGACCTCAACATTCAAATAACCACCCCAGCCAAATGAGCCCCATGCAATCTGGGTAAAATTCAGATCCTTAGTGTATCTGCCACCCACCTCCATTCCTTAAAAAGGGAAACAAAGGCAAAAAGGGAGGGGGGACAAAGGCTTCAACTTTTTTCTTTTTAAAGATCCTTTCCTTTGTACTTTTGTTTTTTAATTTTTTTTTAACGTTTATTTATTTTTGAGACAGAGAGAGAGCATGAACGGGGGAGGGGCAGAGAGAGAGGGAAACACAGAATCTGAAACAGGCTCCAGGCTCTGAGCCATCAGCACAGAGCCTGACGTGGGGCTTGAACTCACGAACCGCGAGATCGTGACCTGAGCCAAAGTCGGACGCTTAATCGACTGAGCCACCCAGACGCCCCTCCTTTGTACTTTTCTACTGGAAGACTTGTGTGAAAGTACTACACAAAATACCAATTCATGCTACAACATGGATAAACCTTGAAAACATGCAAAGTGAAAGAAGCCACTCACAAAGGCCACATATCATGATTTCCATATATGAAATATCCAGAGACAGAGTGGACCAGTGGTTGCCAAGGGCTGGGAAGAGGGAGAAGTAGGGGAGCAACTTGTAGATAAATACAAATGTGTACACTCTAACAACAGAATGAACAAGAAAATTTTTAAATGAGAGTAAGTATAGGATAAGACTCACCCTCCCAGGGGAGGGTGGGAAGATTGGAGACGATATAGAGATAATGCCTTTGAGTCCCAATGCTAGAGAAGACTAAACTAAAGCGAAGAAGAAAAGAAGCAGCAGAGAGAACACCTCAGATCAAGACAGACCTGGATTCCTGCACTGCCTGTCCTCATGGACCCACTCAGAGGCTCCAGGTGTAGCCTTGGGTCTGTGACCTGCTTCTGAGGCTTAGGCTCCTGCCTGGTAAAGTCTACCTCATGGGGGTGCTGAGTATTATGTGTGCTTTGGGAAAAGGCATGTTGAGGATTGTAGCTGACAAAGATTGAATGCAAAAATGCTTTCTTTTGTGCCAGGAACCATGTGAAGGGCTAAGGATAAGAAAGTGAATATGGGTGCCTGGGTGGCTCAGTTGGTTAAGTGTTGGACTTTGGCTCAGGTCATGATCTCATGGTTTGTGGGTTCAGGCCCTACATTGGGCTCTCTGCTGATAGCTCAGAGCCTGGAGCCTGCTTTGGATTCTGTGTCTCCCTCTCTCTCTCTGCTCTTTCCCAGCTTGTACTCACTCTCTCTCTCTCTCTCTCTCTCAAAAATAAACATTAAAAAGTTAAAAAAAGGAAAAAAAAAGAAGAAAAAAAAGGAAAGTATGACCCAGACCCTTCCCTTAAGGACACATGATAAGAGTTTCTAGCAAGGAAGCAAGCAATACAGGGTGCTGACTACTATGAGCCAGGATAGAGAGAAATGCTGTGACCTCACACAGTCTGTTGAGTCAGGGAAGGCTTCCTAGTGACACGGAGGCTGGAGTAAGAGGTCACAGGTGAAGAGAAAAGCTCTAACAAAGGGAAGTATTTGCAAATGCTTAGACAGGGGTAGGCAAACAATGGCATGTGGGCCAAAATCCACCCTCCTATCTCCTCCTGTCTCCTTACTATTGAGATTAAATTCACATAACATAAAATTACCCATTTTAAAGAGTTCAATTCAGAGACACTTAGTACATTCACAATATTGTGCAACCACCACCTCTATATGGTTTCAAAACATTTCCACTATTCAAAAAATCCCTGTGTATATTAAAAGTTAGGGACCATCTCCCCTCCCCCCAGCCCCTGACAACCACTAATCTTTTGTCTTGTAGATACCTAAATATTTCATATAAATGGAATCATAAAATATGTGGCCTTTTGTGTCTGACTTATTTCACTTCAGTGAGGTTTTCAAGGTTTATCCATGTTGTAGCCTGTATCAGTACTTCATTCCTTTTTAGGGTTGAGTGGTATTCCATTTCTGTATAGATTTTGATTTATCCATTCATCCTGTGGTGAACTTTTGGGTTGTTTTCATCTTTTAGCTATTACAAATAATGCTGCTACGAATATCTGTGTATGGACATGTTTTTGCATGGACATGTTTTCGTTATTTTTCCTGGGTACATGCCTAGGTGTGGAATTGCTAGGTCAAAAGGTAACTTTATGTTAAATTTTTTGAGGAACCATCAATCTGTATTCTACAGGAGCTGAATCATTTTACATTTCCACTACTGATGTACAAGGATTCCAATACTCCACATCCTTGCCAATACTTGTTATTTCCCATTAAAAAAATTACAACCATCCCAATGGGTGGTACCTCACTGTGGTCTTGATTTGCAATTCCCTAGTGACTACTGATGTTGAACATCTTTTTGTGTGCTTGTCAGCTATTTGTGTATCTCTGGATAAATGTCTGTTGAACTCTTTTTGCCCATTTTAATATTGGGACATCTTATTGTTGAGTTACAAGTGTTCTCTATATTTTCCAGATACTACACTCTTCTCAGATATATGATTTACAAATATTTTCTTCCATTCTGTAGGTTTGTCTTTTCACTTTCTTGACAATTTTGATTAAGTCCAATTTACCTATTTTTTCTTTTGTTGATTATGCTTTTGGTGGTATACCTAAGAATCCATTGTCAAATACAAAGTCATGAACATTTCCCATGACTTCTTCTCAAGGGTTTACAGTTTTGCCTTTTATATTAGATCTTTGATCCATGTTGAATTTTTATATATGGTATTTGGTAGGAGTCCAACTCCATTCTTTTGCATGTGAATATCCTGGTATCCTAGCACCATTTATTGAAGAGGACAGTCTTTCCCCACTGACTGGTCTTGCCACCTCTGTCAAAAATCAATTGGCCATAAATGTATGGGTTTATTCCTGGACTCTCAGTTCTATTCCACTGGTCTACATGTCTATCCTTATGCCCACAGGTTTGTTGTTGTTGTTGAATGCTTGTGTGAGTAGTAGTATAAGAAATACATATTTAGTCCTTGTCCTTGGCTCCTGACACAACTCCTAAAACCCTTGTAATTTCCTAAGTGATATGAGTGATAGGTGGGTCTTTGTCAGAAAAAAAGCTTCTAAGAACCTTGGAATCTCCAGAGTGATTAGAAGTGTTTTTTGTAGGCTAATGAGAATGACTGGGTGGCTGGGGGGTCTTAGATAGCTTCAGGATGGGGTCTCGTCACCAGAAGGACCAAGGCATACTTAACAGTTTTTTCAGCCTCACCCCACCCTGACCTCCAGGAAAGGGAATGGGTCTGGAGACAGAGTTAATCACCAATGAGCAATGAAAATCTCCATAAAAAACCCTGAATTTTAGAGTTCAGAGAGCTCCTTTTTAATATACATCCTTTTTAATGAACCAGTAATAGTAACTTCCTGAGCTATATGAGCCATTCTAGCAAATTATCAAACCTAAGGTTGCAGGAACCCCTGATTTACAGCTTGTTGGTCAGAGGTACTGGTGGCCTGGGCTTGAGGCTGGCATCTGAAGACATGGGGGCAGTCTTATGAGATTGAACCCTTAAACTGTGGAGTCTGTACTAATTCTTGGACCTCTAGCTGATGTCCACAGAGAATTAGAGAATTAGAGAACTGTTTGGTGTAGAAAAGCTAGCATCTTTGGTGTCAGAAGTACAGTGAGAGTAGAAGGTTGGATTTTTTTATTTGTTGGTTTTTATTTTTGCCAGTAAAACACAAATAAGTAACATTGTGATTTATAATCTTTTATTTATTTATTTTTAAATGTTTATTTTGAGGGAGATACAGAGCATGAGTGGGGGAGGGGCAGAGAGAGAGGGAGAATCCCAAGCAGGGTCTGCACTGCCAGCGCAGAACCCCATATGGGGTTTGATCTCACAAACTGAGAGATCATGACCTGAGTCAAAATCAAGAGTCAGACGATTAACTGACTAGGCCACCCAGGTGTCCCACAATCTTTTCTTTTAAAATATTTCTCAAACATGATGATCTCCTTATAAATAAGTATGATTCCTAAAGGTATTTTTAACAACTTTATTGAGATATAATTCATATATCACATAATTCATTCATTTGAAGCATACTATCCAATGTTTTTCAGTTTATTTACAAGATTGTACAACCATCGCTAAAATGTAATTTGTAGTACTTTCATCCCTTAACAGAAACCTCATTTAGCAGTCAATCCCCATTCCTACCTCCCACATTCCACCCCCAGTTAAAGCAACTACCTACCCATTTTTGATCTCCATAAATATTCTGAATGTCTCATAAAATGGAATCATACAATATGTGTTTTTTTGTGCTGGTATCTTTCACTTAGCTTAATATTTCCAAGGTTAAACACAGTATAGCATATATTAGTAGAGTTGACACTTGAGCAATGTGAGGGTTAGGGTCATGGACCCCTGACACAGTCAAAAACCTGTAACTTTTGACTCTCCAAAAACTTAACTACTAATAACTGTTGACTAGAAGCCTTAGCAATAACATAGTCAAAGAGCATACATTTTGTATGTTATATGTATTATATACTGCATTCATTACAATAAAGTAAGCTAGAGAAAAGAAAATGTTAAGAAAATCATAAGAGAAAATACATTTACAGTACTATATTGTATTTACTAAAAAAGATCCACGTATAGGTGGACCCTTATAGTTCAAACCCATGTTGTTCAACGGTCAACTGTACTTCATTTCTTTTTATTGTCAAATAAATATCACACTGTATGGAATATACATTTTATTTATGCATTTATCAGTTGATGAACATCTGGGCTGTTTCCACCTTTTGGCTAAAATAAATAATGTTGTAACTGATGGTTACCAGAGGGGAGGTGGGAGGGTGGTGGGAGAGTAAAATGGGTGATGGGGATTAAGGAGTGCACTTGCTATGGGCACCAAGTGTTGTACTGTAAGTACCCCTGAAACTAATATAACACTGTATGTTAACTGGAATTTAAATATAAACTTAATAAAATAAATAATGTTGCTATGAACATTTGTATATTAGATTTTAGTAACAATTTTTATCTTAAAGTCTATTTTATCTGATATTAAGATAGCCATTCAGCTTCTTTTGGGTACAATTTACATGGTGTATCTTTCCCATTCTTCTTTCAACCCATTGTATCTTTGAATTTAAACTGTGTCTCTTGTAGACAGCATAAATAGTTGGATCATGGGTTATTGTTTTATTAATTTTTTTAATATTCTGCCAATCTCTGGGGAGCCTGGGCAGTTCAGTCAGTTAGGCATCTGATTTGTGGTTTTGGCTCAGTTTATGATCTCACAGCTTGTAAGTTTAAGCCCTGCATCAGGCTCTGCGCTGACAGTGCAGAACCTGCTTGGGATTCTCTCTCTCTCTCTCTCTGTCCCTCCCCTGCTTGCATGCTCTGTCTCTTTCTCCCTCTCAAAATAAATAAATAAACTTAAAAAAAAAAACATTAAATATTCTGCCAATCTCTGCCCTGTAAGTGTTGAATCCATTTAATGCAATTACTGATAAGGTAAGATTTACTTCTGACAGTTTGCTATTTGTTTTCTGTCTTAGGTCTTCTTTGTTTCTCTATTACTTTATTACTACCTTCTTCTGTGTTAAATAGATAATTTCTAGTGGGTCATTTTGATTATCTCATTATTTCTTTTACGATTTTTACAGATCACTTTCTTAGTGGTTGCCTCAGGATTATAATTAACCTCTTAATTTATAACAATCTAATTTGGATTAATATCAATATAATATCTATAGTATACAAAAACTTTGCATCTTTATAGCTCCATTCCTCCTTCTTAGTTTTGTCATACAAAGTACATTATTCATATATTTTATATACCTACTAACACAGATTTATAATCATTGCTTTAGTAGGCTTTTAACTCACAAGAAAAAAAAAGTCAAAATCAAAAACTATACTTATGCAATCTTTTATATTTTCCTATATAGTTATTCATACCAGTGCTCTTTATTTATTCGTGGGTTTGCATTACTGACTTGGATCCTTTCACTTCAACCTGAAAGATTCTCTTTAGTATTTTTTATAGGGCAGATCTATTAGAGACAAATTCTCTCAGTTTTTGTTTACTTGGAAATGCCTTAATTTCCCCTCCATTATTTGAAGAATAATTTTGCTAGATATAGAATCCTTGGTTGACAATCTTTCATTGATTTTTTAAAGCACTTTGATTATATCATACCACTGCCTTCTGGCCTGGATAGTTTCTGATGAGAAATCAGTTATTAATCTTATTGAGAGTCCATTGTACAAGATTAGTTTACTTCTTTATAACTGCTGTCAAGATTCTTTGCCTTTTGATAGTTTAGTTATGATATATCTGGGTGTGGATCTCTCTGAGCTTCTTCAATGCATAGATTAATGGTTTTCATCAAATTTGCTAAGTATGGGGCCATTATATCTTCAAATACTCTTTCTTCCCCTTTCTTTCTCTCCTTGTGGGACTCCCAGTATGTTTATGTTAGCCTACTCAGTGGTATTCCACAAATCTATGTGTCTTTTTTTTTTAAAGCAGGCTTTATGTCCAACATGGGGCTTGAACTCACAAATCTGAGATCAAGAGTTGTATGCTTTACTGACTGAGTCAGCCAGGCAACCTCTAGGCTGTTTTTTTTTTTTATTATACAATATTTTTTGTAATTTTATTTTAGAGAGAGAGCACGCAAAAGCTCACATATTCATTTTAGATTCATTCTTATTTAAAATTTTTGATGCAACTGTAAAACTCACTTTTTTGAATACAGTGTTATTGATGAATACACAATAATGAATATACAATGTGGATACACAACGTTACATTACTTTCAGGTGTACAACATAGTAACTGACAAGTCTGTATGTTATGTGTTTTTCCTAGTTATTTATTGTTATGATTTATGTGGGGAGACACTGTTCTCACATTTTCCTTTAGTTCTTTGGGTATGCTTTCCATTAGTTCTCTGAACATATTTAAAACAGCTGATGTAAAGTCTTTTTGAAAGTAACTCCAAGCCTGGGCTTCCTCAAAACAGTCTCTATTGACTCCTTTGAGTATGGGTTATACTTTGTTTCTTTGCACATTTCATTTTTGCTGTTGTTGTTACAAGCCAGGTATTTTTAAAAAAATTTTTTTAAATGTTTATTTTTATTTTTGACAGAGAGAGAAAGACAGAGCATGAGCAGGGGAGGGGCAGAGAGAGAGGGAGACACAGAATCCGAAGCAGGCTCCAGGCTCTGAGCTGTCAGCACAGAGCCTGACGCGGGGCTCGAACTCACACTGCGAGATCACGACCTGAGCTGAAGTCGGACGCCCAACCGACCGAGCCACCCAGGCACCCCGCAAGCTGGGTATTTTAAATAACATAAAGTAACAATTCTGGAAATCAGATATTCCCCCTTTCCTGGGCTTACTGTAGTTGTTTGCTCAGCACATTTTCTGAACTGATTCTGTAAAGCTTGTATTCTTTGTCATATGTGGTCACTGCGGTCTCTACTCAGTTTACTGGTCAGTTAATAATTTGAAAGAGATTCTTTAAATAAATGCCTTGAGTCTCAGCCTTTGCTGAGATTGTGTGTGTGGGTTGAGACATGTCTTCAATATTCTGACAGGCAGCTTACAATATTACTTTAGCCTTTACATCCTGCCTGTACAGAGCCTCGAGATCAACCAGAGGTGAGAACTTAGGCCCTTGTCAATTCTTTCTTGGGAAGGTGCACAGCCCTGTGCATGTATATGGTCTTCCAGATTCCCAAGAATATATGCTGCAGCTTTTGAAAGTCCCCTATAAACACCTCATTCCACAGCCTTCTTTCTTTTTAATTTTTTAGTCAGCTTCTTATTTGCCTCAACTACTATCATTCCCACAGGCAGCTGGATGTTAAACAATTGCTACTGATGGTGTATGGTAAGTGTCCCAGGAGATAAGGCTGTTTGCACGGAGTAAGAAATAAAAGACAAGGTCTGTGAATGGAGATTTCCAAGAAATTGCTAGACATGTCAAATAAGGACATTTATCTGGGAAAGGTGCTTTTAGGGGAGCTCTAAACCATTCTTGCCTCCTTTAGAAGCTATTGCTGTATTTCACCAATTTGTGGAGCTATTGGTTCTCAAGGCTATCAACAGAAAGCTGTACAGAGGGGAATGGGAATAGCACAAGATAAAATGTCACTACACTTGCTGTTCTGAGATACAGCAAATGTTCTTAAATAAAAGTTCTCTGGATTTTTTTAAGCCTGTGGTTAACTTCCAGAACTCTGAAAAAGTTGACTTGAGAATTTTTGCCAGTGTTCTCACTGCTTTTATGGAGCAGATTTTCAAAGGTCCTTTCTCCACCAACCTGATGTTCTGTGTATAATACTTTGTGTGGATGTATATCTCATTTCTCTTGGGTATACAACTAGGAGTGGAACTCCTAGGTCACATGTTAACTCTACATTTAACTTTTTGAGGAACTGCCAAACTATGCTGTGCATTTTACACTTCCATTAGTAATGTTATGAGGGTTTTGATTTTTCTACATCCTTGGAAACATTTGTTATTGTCGATCTTTTTTATCATAGCCATCCTAGTAGGTATGAAGTGATACCACATTTTATGTTTGTTTTGTTTTTTAAAGTAAGCTCTACCCCCAATGTGGAGCTTGAAATCATGACCCTGAGATCAAGAGTTGCATGTTCTAGTGACTGGGCCAGCCAGGCGCCCCTCACATCGTGTTTTTGATTTGTATTTCCACAATGACTAATGATGTTGAATATCTCTTCATGTGTTACTGGCCATGTAGATAGCATGTTGGAGAAATACCTGTTCAAAGCATTTATCCATTTGTAAAACGAATTATCTGCCTTTTTATTATTGAGTTGTAAGAGTTCTTTATATATTCTGGATACAAGTCCCTTGTTAGATATCTGATTTTGAAATATTTTCTCCAAATGGTTATTTTTCACTTTATTGATGGTATTATTTGTAGCACAAAAGATTTTGTTTTATCTGTTTTTCTTTTGCTGCTTATGCTTTTGATGTTGTATCTACAAAGGTTCTGCTTAACTCAAGGTCACTAAGATTGGCTCCTATGTTTTCTTCTAAGAGTTTTATAGCTTCAGCTCTTACATTTGGGTCTGATCCACTCTCAGTTAGAGGTAGGAGTTCAATTTCATGCTTTTGTACATACAGATACCCAGAGTTGCCAAACCATTTGTTGAACAGACTATTCTTTCCTTCACTGAATTGTCTTGGCATCCTTACCAAAACAATCAACTGACCATAAATGTAAAGGTATATTTCTGGACTCTCAATTCTATCTCACTGATCTAATATGTCTATTATTATCTTTGTACTGTACTATCTTGATTACTGTGTGTAGCAAGCCTTGAAATTGAGAAGTATGCCTCCTCTTACTTTGTTTTGTTTTCATCAAGACTGTTTTGGCTGTTCTGAGTTCCCTGCAATTCCATATGTATTTTAGGGTCAGCTTGTATCAATTTCTACAAAGAAGTTAGCTGGTATTCTGATAGGGATTACACTGAACCTTCAGATCAATTTGGGGAGTATTAACATCTTAAAAATATTAACTATTATGATCATGAACATGAGATGTTTTCCCATTTATTTAGATCTTCTTTAATTACTTTCAACAGTGTTTTATAATTTTAATATAAGTCATACATACTTTTTGTTAAACTTATTCCTAAGTATTTTATTCTTTTTGATGCTATTATAAATGGAATTTCATTTTTTAATGGCCCATTGCAAGTGTATAAAAACACAATTGATTTCTGTATATTGATCTCGCTTTCTGTAACCTTACTGTACTTGTTACTTCTAGAGTTTTTTTATTGGATACCTTGGGATTTTCAACATACAAAATCATGTCATCTGCAGAGATAGTTTCAATTATTCCTTTCAAATCATAATGCCTTTTATTTTTTTTCTAATTGCTCTGGCTACTTCCTAGTCCAATGTTGAACAGAAGTGGCAAAAGTGGACATCTCTGTCTTGTTCTGATCTTAGGGGAAAACTTTCAGTCTTTAACTATTAAGTAAGATGTTAGCTGTGTGCTTTTCTCAGATGCCCTTTATCAGGTTAAGGAAGTTCCTTTTTATTCCTAGTTTGTTGGACATTTTTATCAAGAAAGGTGTTAGATTTTATCATATGACTTTTCTGTGTCTGCTGAGATGACCATATGGTTTTTGTCTTTTATTCTATTAATATTATGCATTATTTTAATTGATTTTTGGATATTAAACCTTACCTTGTGTTCTTAGACAAATCCCACTTGGTCATGACATATAATTCTTTTTATATGTTGCTGGATTCAGTTTATTAGTATATTGTTGAAGATTTTTACATCTATATTCAAAGGAGATAATAGTCTGAAGTTTTCTTTCCTTGTGATGTCTTTGTTTTTTATCTGGGTACTACTGGCCTCACAAGATGAATTGAGAGGTGTTCCCTCTTCTACATTTTGGAAAACTTTGTGAAGGATTAGTACTAATTTTTCTTTGAATATTTGGTAGAATTAACCAGTGAAACCATCTGGGTCAGAGTTGTTCTTTGTGGGTAGTTTTTTCATTACTAGTTGACTGTCTTAACTTGTTGTATAGGCTTATTCAGATTTTCTATTTCTTCCTGAGTCAATGTCAGTAATCTATGTCTTCCTGGAATTAGTCCTTTCATCTAAGTTATCAAATTTATTTGTATACAATATTCTTAGTATTCCTCACTAATCCTTTTTTTTCCCCTCACTAATCCTTTTTATTTCTGTATAGTTTGTCCCACCTGTTTTTGTAAATAAAATTGTACTGGCATGAAGTCATGCTCATTTACATACTGTCTATGGCTGCCTGTACTAAAACTTCACAGTTGAACAGCTGTGACAAAGATGGTATTTTTTTGGCCCCCAAAGCAAAACACATTTACTATCTGGGCCTTTATAGAAAAAAATATGCTGACCTCTGGCTAAAAGAATAAAGTAACACTTGAAGTACTCTGGTCAAACTGGAGCAAAAGGCTTTTGAGAAAGTATTAGAGGCAGGTATAAAGTGTGGAATGAATGAACTGTGATCTAGTTTTATAAGTCTTAGCTCAAAGCTTCATTCCAACCCCTCAGACATCATCATTTCTGGGGAAACAAACACATTTCCAGATCAGATTCAGTACAAAGATTGAGCTTCATGGAATAAAAAGGAAATTCAAAAACAAAAGTATTTTGGGCAACTAGGGGAAGAGTAACAAAGGCTATACTGTGAATAATTTTGTTTCTGGTTGAGGTCCTATAATTCCAGGGTACTCTTTCTGAAAGCAACATAAAGGTTCAAAATGCATAACTTTCCCCCTGACTCTTGAATAGCATGAAAGGCTATCGAAGAGAGATCTTCCAGCTCCCCTCCTGTCTTCACAAAGGGAGAGTAAATCAATTCTTTCTTCTTTCTCTTTCTTTTCTTTTTCTTTCTTTTCTTTCTTTCTTTCTTTCTCTCTCTCTCTCTCTCTCTCTCTCTCTCTCTCTCTCTCTCTTCTCTCTTCTCTTCTCTTTTCTTTTCTCTTCTCTTCTCTTCTCTCTTCTTTTCGAGGGTGAGGAGGGACAGAAGGAGAGGAAGGGAGAGAATTCCAACCAGGCTCTACACCCAGCATGCAGCCCAAAGCGGGGCTTGATCCCATGGCCATGAAATCATGATCTGAGCCAAAATCAACAGGCAGATGCTTAACTGACTGAGCCACCAAGGTACCCCCAATTCTTTTTTTTTTAATTTTATTTTTTATTTTTTAAAAGTTATATCCAAATTAGTTAGCATATAGTGAAACAATGATTTCAGGAGTAGGTTCCTTAATGCCCCTTACCCATTTAGCCCATCCCCCCTCCCACAACCCCTCCAGCAACCCTCAGTTTGTTCTCCATATTTATGAGTCTCTTCTGTTTTGTCCCCCTCTCTGTTTTTATATTATTTTTGTTTCCCTTCCCTTATGTTCATCTGTTTTGTCTCTTAAAGTCCTCATATGAGTGAAGTCATATGATTTTTGTCTTTCTCTGACTAATTTCACTTAGCATAATACCCTCCAGTTCCATCCATGTAATTGCAAATGGCAAGATTTCATTCTGTTTGATTGCCGAGTAATACTCCATTGTATATATATACCACATTTTCTTTATCCATTCATGCACTGATGGACATTTGGGCTCTTTCCATACTTTGGCTATTGTTGATAGTGCTGCTGTAAACATGGGGTGCATGTGTCCCTTTGAAACAGCATACCTGTATCCCGTGGATAAATGCCTAGTAGTGCAATTGCTGGGTCATAGGGTAGTTCTATTTTCAGTTTTTTGAGGAACCTCCATACTGTTTTCCAGAGTGGCTGTACCAGCTTGCATTGCCACCAACAATGCAAAAGAGATCCTCTTTCTCCGCATCCTCGCCAACATCTGTTGTTGTCTGAGTTGTTGATGTTAGCCATTCTGACAGGTGTGAGGTGGTATCTCATTGTGGTTTTGATTTGTATTTCCCTGATGATGAGTGATGTGGAGCATTTTTTCATGTGTTGGTTGGCCATCTGGATGTCTTCCTTGGAGAAGTGTCTATTCATGTCTTTTGCCCATTTCTTCACTGGATTATTTGCTTTTTGGGTGTGGAGTTTGATAAGTTCTTTATAGATTTTAGATACTAACCCTTTATATGATATGTCATTTGCAAATATCTTCTCCCATTCTGTCAGTTGCCTTTTAGTTTTGCTGATTGTTTCCTTCGCTGTGCAGAAGCTTTTTATTTTGATGAGGTCCCAGTAGTTCATTTTTGCTTTTGTTTTCCTTGCCTCTGGAGACATGTTGAGTAAGAAGTTGTGGCCAAGATCAAAGAGGTTTTTGCCTGCTTTCTCCTCGAGGATTTTGATGGCTTCCTGTCTTACATTGAGGTCTTTCATCCATTTTGAGTTTATTTTGTGTATGGTGTAAGAAAGTGGTCCAGGTTCATTCTTCTGCATCTCGTTGTCCAGTTTTCCCAGAACCACTTGCTGAAGAGACTGTCTTTATTCCATTGGATATTCTTTCCTGCTTTGTCAAAGATTAGTTGGCCAAACGTTTGGGGGTCCATTTCTGGGTTCTCCATTCTGTTCCAATGATCTGAGTGTCTGTTCTTGTGCCAGTACCATACTGTCTTGATGATTACAGCTTTGTAGTATAGCTTCAAGTCTGGGATTGTGATGCCTCCTGCTTTGGTTTTCTTTTTCAAGATTGCTTTGGCTATTCGGGGTCTTTTCTGGTTCCATACAAATTTTAGGATTATTTGTTCTAGCTCTGTGAAGAATGCTGGTGTTACTTTGATAGGGATTGCACTGAATATGTAGACTGCCAATTCTTTCTTTTCATGCCAATACCATCTTGGAAATTTACCATGACAGCATGTGTCATATAGGTTTTACCTGTCCGTGACTCTCTCACAATTCATCTCAGTATCTGCAGGCTCTGTGTAAGGTACACTCCTCACACCTCACATCACAAACATTACCAACACCTGAGCTGTCTGCAACCTCTGCCCCCCATAAGGGTCAGCAACATCCAAATCCTTTCAGTGGAAAGCCAAAGGAAGAGTTTCCAGAAAGGAGAAAAACTCCATAAACAGCATCTAATCTAGGGTTAGTAAAATTCCCAAGAGGCAATAATTCCAGCTAATAGATGATACACCACAGAAAATGACCTAGGTGTAAAATTACTCCTTTTATGGAATCTGGGCAATTAGACCCAAACAAACTGTTATGGGTGAACTATTATAATGTTATATCACATGTAGAAGCAATGGGAATATCTATTATTCCAGATGTGCTGTGACGTTTCCTACCAATAATATTGTCATTCCAGCTTAACTCTCAGCCCTGACAACCAGAAGTAACTGGGGCTGAATGGAAGCCATGGGCCTATCACGGAAAGGCTCTGTGGCTAAGCAAGTCCCTTAAATTACACCAAAGAACCCCCAGATCATCTGAGGAGACAAACCCGTCAGTGTAATACAAAGATGAAGGGTTAGAGCAGAGGTTCAACTCTCCCTCATCTATGCCTCATTCTGAGACAAATGCTAGGCCATCATCCAACTCTCCTCTCCCTGAGAGGCATCTCATGCACCTCCAGGTTCTAGCCATTTTATCTCTAAAATCTCAAGCTTTGCCTCAGGGCACCTGGCTGGCTCAGTCAATTAGAGCATGCAACTCTTGATCTCAGGGTTGTGAGTTCAAGCCCCACGTTGGGCATAGAGGTTACTTAGCAAAATAATAAACAAAAAATGAAAATAAAATCTCAGCCCTTGCATCTCCAGTTCATCTCTAGGCTCACTTCTTCTGGGCGTTGCAGAGTGGAGGAGACTTCCAAAGTGGAGAGAAGTACTCCTTCCAGCTTTGCTCACTCTTCACCCTTCTCATACATGTCTTTACTCCAGAACACACTACATGGCTTTATTCCTGTATCTGCCTGTCAACTAGCTTCCCAGCCTCCAGTCTTCATGGTGGTCCCTCCTCAATATCACTGACAGCATTGTTTCTATCCCAACACGCTGCAGAGAAGGAAAATAAATCATATCACTCTCACTTTAAAACCTGTTGCACAATTCCCACTGCCAGCAGCATGTACCTCAGTCTTGCCCCCACCCATCTCTCAGCCTTGCCCCTCTAGCTGTCTCTTATGCATCCCATAGGTATCAGCCAAGGTGGATGACCCTGGACTCACAGAAAGAGCCATTCTCTTCCACTTCCATGCCTTTGCACACAGTTTCCTTCTCAAGTGCACTTTTATAGCCGGCAAAATGCAGCTTAGAGGCCCCCTCTGTTATGAGCTCTTTCTGACTTAAGGTATTCTCTTACAGCTCCCACAGCACTTTCTTCGAATGTCTGACAGTTCTCTAAGTGCTAGAATTCCACATTTATACTTTCCCCACTAGGCTAAGGAAGACCATTCAATGGCTAGAATTAGCTAATAAAGATCTAAGACCAACATCCTATAGTATCAAGTATCTGGTAACTGAATTAGCCCCCAGGAATGAAAAAAGGAAGCACAGCAGAAAGTTACTGCTTTCATTATAAAAGTATACGAATTAGTAACATTCCATTAAAGCCCTAAAAAAGCCCCAAAACTACTTCCCATAAACCTATAAATTCCAAGTGCCTCTACCAAATTCCTCAACAATTCACTTCTCAAAACTGTGCCAGAAATAGTTTATAGAATGAATATCAGTAACCCAATGGAATACAGTATAGTTAATGGGCCAAAGTTAAATTACAATTCTTATATGACCCAAAGTTTGGATTTCTTGTTAATTTCTAATTCTTTTAGGCTGGGACCTATTTCTTCTGCCTCACACCTATACCAATTTTAATATTACACCTTTACACTCCATCAGACCAGTCCCTGAAGGCAGCCAAAAGCTTACCTGAGCTGAGATGCCAATGAGGAGCAGCCACTTCTGATACTCATCAGTCCGGTAGTGGATCATCTGGCACCCTGCCAGACTGGCATGTCTATCAAACATCTTCACAGGCTGAGAGTCACCTTCCATGCTCCAGTGGTAGACTGTTGTCTCAGTCACAAGGGCAACAGTATTCACAGAGACCCATTTCCAGAAAATCACCTCTTCTGCCATGGTATGAGACTTCATTTTACTCTTCATTTCAATATTAAAGATTTGAAGTGTCTTTCCAGCTAGTATTTGATGTGATGGAGATTAGAGAAGGATAAATTGAAAATTTGAAAGACAAATTCTTACACTCTTATTTATTTATTAATTTATTTTTATTTAAAGTTTATTTTACTTATTTTGAGAGAGAGAGAGAGAGAGAGAGAGAGAGCGAGCACAGGAGGGGCAGAGAGAGAAGGAGGGAAAGCAAACCCCAAGCACTATAAGCATGGAGCCAGATATGGGGCTCAAACCCATGAACAGTGAGATCATGACCTGAGCTGAAACCAAGAGTTGGACGCTGAACCAAGTGAGCCACCCAGGAGCCCCCATATTCTTATACTCTTAATTCTGAATCCTTTTAATATTATTTTAAGTTGTAAAACTTATAGCTAATCTGATTAAGAGGGGAAAGAAAGTTGCCTGAGTAGTAATTAACCACACCTTGATGTCTCAATATTGAGAAGAGCCTCCTTCAGAAGAATGTAAAAGTGTGTAAATGTATAATATATGAATAACAATCATAAATCAGTGCTTTTGTTTTTTATTTTTAATGTTTATTTATATTTGAGAGAGAGAGAGGCAAAGCGCAAGTGGGGACGGGGCAGAGAGAGAGGGAGACAGACTCTGAAGCAGGCTCCAGGCTCCGAGCTGTCAGCACATAGCCCAATGCAAGGCTTAAACTCAAAAGCCATGAGATCATAACCTGAACCAAAGTCAGACAACTCACTGAGCCACCCAAGGTGCCCCAGAAATTAGTTCTTTTGAAGCAACTATCAAGCGAATCAGTTTTAAATTGATTTTTTCTAGTTTTAAAATATTTTTCAGGATAAGGCAACAACAATAAGACAATCTTTCTTTGGCATCTCCAACTTTCAGGAAAGAATACTATCATCCCTTCAAATTAAACAACTTGTCCACATAACAGGGTCATTTAATCTTAAATTCTAGACCAGTGCTGTTAAATAGAATTTTCTACAATGTTGGAAATGTTCTGTACCAGCACTATCCAGTACAGAAGACACTAGCTACATGTGGCTATTAGGCATTTGAAATGTGTCTGGTAAGACACATTTAAGGAAAATGAATTTTTACTTTCATTTAACTTTAATTAATTTAAATTTAAACCACCTCATGTGGGTAGCACCCTAGCTAGAACTAGGTTCTAGACAACATGCTTTAGTATCCATCCTCTGGTAAGAGATTCATATTGTTTCCACCTCTGATAAAAAGCGCAGTTTTGATCTTTGTATCTATGCAAAACTTAGAACTAACATGAAATACTCCTTCCCCCCAAATTAGGACCAATGCAAAGATTATTTGACCGCTTTTTTTGGCACTGTACAGGATATCCTAGCTAATGCAATAAGGCAAGAAAAGTAAAAGGCATAAAAACAAAAAAAAAAGAAGTAAAACTGCCTTCATTCACAGACAACATAACTGTTTACAAAGAAAATCCTAAGGAATCTACCAATCTACAAAGCATTATCAGCACTACTAGGTGAATATAACAATACTGCAGGATATGAGGTCAATATACAAAAATACCAACAGAATTTCTGGATGCCAGCAGCAAACAATTTGGAAATAAAATTTTATTTTATTTATTTTTATTTTTTTTAATTTTTTTTTCAACGTTTTTTATTTATTTTTGGGACAGAGAGAGACAGAGCATGAATGGGGGAGGGGCAGAGAGAGAGGGAGACACAGAATCGGAAACAGGCTCCAGGCTCCGAGCCATCAGCCCAGAGCCTGATGCGGGGCTCGAACTCACGGACCGCGAGATCGTGACCTGGCTGAAGTCGGACACTTAACCGACTGCGCCACCCAGGCGCCCCGGAAATAAAATTTTAAACAGAACTGTAGTATCACTAAAAAGGAAAAAAAAAAAAAATCCCTCTCAATCAAGAATCCTATATCCAGAAAAACTGTCCTTCAAATATGAGGAAGAAATTAAAACATTCCAAGATAAACAAAAGCTAAGGGAGTCAGGTACCACTAGCACTCTTATAAGAAACGCTAAAGGGATTCCTGCAGGTTGAAAGGACATTAGATAGTAACTCAAAGCCATCTGAAGAAATAAAGATCTCAATAAAGGTAAATACATGGGTAATTATAAAAGCTAGTATTATTGTAACTTTGGTTTGTAACTCCATCTTTTGTTTTCAACATGATTTAATAGACTCCAATATTAAAAAATCAATGAGTAGTCTAAAAACTAGTATTATTGTACTAGTCTGTAACTATACTTTTTGTTTTCTACATAACTCAAGAGATGAATGCATAAAAAATAATAATTAGTTTATGTTTTTGGATACACAATGTATAAAGATGTAATTCTGCGACAATAAAAGAAGTGGGAATGGAGATGTAAAGGAACAGAGTTTTTGTATGTTATCAATAGATACAAACAGAGAGGGAGGGAGGCAAACCATAAGAGACTCTTGAACACAGAGAACAAACTGAGGGTAGATGGGGGGGGGGTGGAGGAGAGGGGAAAAGGGTGATGGGCATTGAGGAGGGCACTTGTTGGGAGGAGCACTGGGTGTTGTATGTAAGTGATGAACCATGGGAATCTACCCCAAAAATCAAGAGCACACTTTACACACTGTAGGTTAGCCTATTCGACAATAAATTATATTAAAAAGATAAAAAATAAAAGTTTTGCATAAAAAATGTTAAGCCAGTATAATTTCAAATTAGATTGTTATAACTTCAGAATGTTAAATATAGTCTCCATAGCAAACACAAAGAAAATAGCTGTAGAATATACACAAAAGAAACAAGAAAGGAGTTTAAATGTTTTCACACAAAACAAAAACAAAAACAAAAAAACACCAAGTAAACATAAGGAAAAGATAGTAATGTAAGAAATGAAGGACAAAAAAGCCATAGAGTATGTAGAAAACAAATAGTAAAATGACAGAAGTCCTTCATCAGTACACATTAAATGTAAATGGATTAAACTCTCCAATCAAAAGACATAGACTGACAAAACAGATACAAAAACGTGATCCAACTATATGCTATCTAGCAAGACTCATTTTAGATCCAAAGACACAAAGAGGTCAAAAGTGAAAGGATGAAAAAAGATACTCCATGAAAATTGAAAGAGAGCAGGGTGGTTAATTTCAGACAAAATAAACTTTAAATAAAAAAAATTGCAAACAAAGAAACACATCATGCTAAGTGAAATAACCCAGTCAAAAAAAGACAAATATTGTATGATTCTACATATATTAGGTATCTAGAGTAGTCAAAATTGTAGAGACAGAAAGTATAATGGTATATGCCAGGGACTGAGAGAGGAAGTTCCTCATTCCTTCCTCTCCCAGTTATTGTTTAATGGGTCCAGAGTTTCAGTTTTGCAAAAGGAAAATAGTTCTGAGGTGGATGGTAGTGATGGGTATACAACAATATGAATGTGCTTACACTAAAAAATGGTTAATATAATAAATTTCATTATATGTATCTAGCCACAATTTTTAAATATTGAAAAAAAAAGTTGGAGATTTCAATACCCCACTCTCAATAATTAGACAACTAAACAGAAAAATATATTTGAATACTGCTGTCCAATTCAACCTGACATCTTTAGAACACATCACCCAACAAGAAAATATGTTCTTTCCAAGTATACCTGGAACATATTTGAGGACAGATCATATGCTGGCTATAAAAAAGTCTTAAGAAATTTTAAAACTTGAAATCATATAAAATAAATTATCTGATTATAATAGAATTATTAGAAATCAATAATAAAAAAAAGTGTGGGATATTTCCAAATTCTGGAAATTCAACAACACACATGTAAATAACCCTTAGGGCAAATATACTGTTTTAAATGTCAAGATCTTAAAAGAAGACCTCAGCAGCTCCTGGCTAGCTCAGCATGCAACTCTTAATCTCAGGGTTGTGAGTTTGAGCTTCATGTTGGGTGTACAGATACAGTACTTAAATAAATACTTTTTAAAAATGTACTTACAAAAGAAGATCTCAAATCAAGTAAGTTTCCACCTTAATAAACTACAGAAAGAGCCAACAAAACCCAAAGGAACAAAAATACAGAGATTAAGAGTAGAGCAAAAATCAAGGAAAAATAACAGGAAAGTAATACAGAAAAATCAATAAAACAAAAAGTTGGCTTTTCACAACAATCAAGAAAACTGACAAACCTCAGACTGATCAAGAAAAAAAGACAAACCCAAATTACCAAAATCAGGAATAAAAGAGAGGACACCATTGGTGATCTTGAAGAAATTAAAAGGATTACAAGAAGAGTATGAACAATTTTATGCCAACACATTAGAAGACTTAGATGACTTGTATATAAATTCCTAGTAAGATAAATTACCAAAACTGACACAAGGAAGAAAATCTGAACAGATTTACAACAAGTGAAGAAGTTGAGTTCTTAGTTTAAAATTATCTCACAAAGAAAAACACAAACTCAGAAGCCTTTAACTGTTAAGGTTTATCAAATATTCAAAGATAATAGAAATAAGAAGTCTCTCACAAACTCAGAAAGCAGAAGAGGGACCACTTCCCACGTCATTCTGTAAGGGAATACTAACCAAAGACAAAGTCATCACGAGAAACCACAGACACTTATCACAAAAATGGAAGAGTCCTTAAAATATGAGTGAACCAAATCTAGCTATACATAAAAACAATTATACCCGATTACCAAGAGGGATTCGTTCTAGGAATGCAAGGTTGGTTTGTCAATTCACATAATATATTACACTCTAAGGGCCCAAAACCATATGATCATCTCAACAGATGCATCAAATGCATTTGAAAAAGTCAACCCCTTCTCATGATAGAAGCTCTAAACAAAATAAAAATATAAGGGAACTTCTTCAACTTAAAAAAGGGTTCATCTATCCAAAACCTACCGCTAACATCATATTCAATGATGAAAGACTAAATTATTTCCCCAATTTCAGAAATAAGTCAAGGATGTCTGTTCTTGCCACTTCTTTTTTTATTTTTATTTTGACAGAGAGAAAGAGAGAAAGAGAGAAAGAGAGAAAGAGAGAAAGAGAGAGAGAGAGAGAGAGAGAGAGAGACGGAGGGAGGGAGGGAGGGAGGACAAGAATGCACACACACAGGGTAGGGGCAGAGAGAGAGGGAAAGAGAAAATCCCAAGCAGACTCCTTGCTGGCAGCACAGAGCACAACGTGGGGCTTGATCTCACCACCACAAGATCATGACCTGAGCCCATATCAAGAGTCAGACACTCAACCTCTGAGCCACCCAGGCACTCATGTTCTTGCCACTTCTATTCTGCCAATGCAATGTTGAAATAAACTGAATAGAATCCAGATGAGAAAGGAAGATGTAAAACTGTCTATATGCAGATAACCATGATGTGGTATATCAAAAATCTGAAGAAACACACTAAAAACTCTAAGAATAAAGAAGTTTAGCAATTGTACAGAATACAGATGTGTATATAAAAATCAGTTATCAAAATGGGTGAAGGGGAATAGAAGATACAGACTTCCAGCTATGGAAGATATAAGTCCCAGGGATAAAAGGTACAGCATAGGGAATACAGTCAATGATATAATAGCACCGTATGGTAACAGGTGGTAGCTATACTTGTGGTGAGCACAACATAATGTACAGACTTGTGGAATCACACTAAGTTATACACTTGAAACTAATGTAATGTGTATCAACTATGTGTATCATACTATATCAGGATTTGTACACCAAAAGTGTAAAACAGGAACATCTGGGTGGCTCAGTCAGTTAAGTGTTCAACTCTTGATTTCGGCTCAAGTCATGATCTCAGAATTGTGAGATAGAGCCCCATGGCTGAGCATGGAGCCTGCTTAGGATTCTCTCTCTCTCTTCTCTCTGCCCCTCCCCTGTGTCCTCTCTCACTCTCTCTCTAAAATAAAATAAAAATTCGGGGCACCTGGGTAGCTCAGTCAGTTGGGTGTCTGACTTCAGCCCAGGTCATGATCTCACAGTTCATGAGTTTGAGCTCCACATCGGGCTCCGTGCTGGCAGAGCCTGGAGCCTGCTTCAGATTCTGTGTCTCCCTCTCCCTCTCTCTCTCTCTCTCTCTCTCTGCCCCTACCCCTGCTCATGCTCTGTCTCTTTCTCTCTCAAAAATAAATAAATGTTAAAAAAATGTTTTTAAATAAAATAAAAATTAAAAAAAAAAGAAAGTGTAAAACATCATTGACTGAGTATCTAAATAAACAGACATTCCATGTTAAATGACTAGAGAACTCAATATTGTCAGATGGCAATTCTTGCCAAATTGATTAATAAATTCAATGCAATCCCTATCAAAATCCTATCAGGCTATTTGTAGAAACTGATCCTACAACTTAAGTGGAAATTAAAAGGACCTAGTTTCATAGTTTCAAAAACTATTTTGAAAAATATGAAGTTGGAATACCAACACTACCTCATTTCAAACTTACTACAAAGCCATAGGGGCACCTGGGTGGCTCAGTTGAGCATCCGGACTTTGGCTAGGCTCATGATTTCGCGGTTCATGAGTTCAAGCCCCACACTGGGCTTGCTGCTGTCAGCACAGAGCCAGCTTCAGATCCTCTGTTCCCCTCTCCCTCTGCCCCTTCCCTGCTTGTGCTCTCTCTCAAAGATAAATACACATAAAAAAAAAAAAACTTACTATAAAACCATAGTAATCAAGTATTTGGCACAAGGTTGGGCATATGGATCAATGAAATAGAACTGAGTCCAGAAATAGGTCTTTCTATTTATATGGTTAACTGATTTTTACCAAAGTTGCCTAGATAATTCAATGGGGAAGAAGAGTCTTTTCAACAAATGGTGCTGGGACAACTGAATGCCCTTACTCCACCGAAAAAAGAAAAAGAAAAGGAAAAAACAGAAAGAAAGAAGAAAGAAGAAGAAAGAAGAGGAGGAAATGAAGAAAAACCTAACATTCTTATCTCATGCCATACACAAAAAGTAACTTAAATCAGACTATGGACCTACATGTAAGCGTTAAAACCATAAAACCATTAGAAGAAAATATAGAAAATCATCATGACTTTGCACTCCTAGGGTAAGCATTCCTGGGTAAGACTCCAAAATCAAGATCCATTAAAGAAAAAAAGTGGTAATCCGGACTTTATCAAAAATAAAAAATGTTTTCTTCAAAAGATATATTAGGAAAATAAAAAGAAGAGCTACAAATTAGGAGAAAATATATGCAGATCACACAGTTGATAAATGATTTATAACCAGAATATACAAAGCACTCTTAAAATTCAATAATAAGACAAATAAGCCTATTAAGAAATGGGCAGGGCCACCTGGATGACTTAGCCAGTTTAAACATTCCACTCTTGATTTGGGTGAGCCCAATAAGTGAGTCATGATCTCACAGTTGGTGAGAATGAGTCCCGAGTTGGTCTCTATGCTGACAGAGCAGAACCTTCTTGGAATTCTCTCTCTCCCTCTCTTTCTCTCTGCCCCTCCCTCGCTTGTGCTCACATTGTCTCTCTAAATAAGTAAACAAACTTAAAAAAAAACCTTTAAAAAATGGGCAAAAGATTTGAAGACATTTCTCTAACAAGATACATGAATGGCAAAAAAAAAAAAAAAAAAAGACATATAAATGACAAATAACAACATGAAAAGAAAAGACACTTAATATCATTAGGCATTACAGAAATGCAAATTAAAACCACCATGAGGTATCCATAGGTAGCCTCTGGAATTACTTTAATAAAAAAGACAATATCAAGTGTTGCATACATGTTACAAAAACTAGACTCCTCATACACTGTTGGCAGAAATGTAAAATGGTACAGTCACTCTAGAAAACAGTTTGGTAGTGCCTTAAAGAACTAAAAAAATTTACTGTATGATCCAGCAATTCTACTCCTAGGTATTTACCCAAGAAAAATGGAAATATACATCTACAAAGACTTGTAGGAAAGTGTTCACAGCAGCAATATTCTTAATGGCCAAAAACTAGCACCAATTCAAATGTCCCTAAACGGATAAATGAATAAACAAAATGCGATATATCCATGGAATAATAAAGTTGGAATTTTACTCAACCATAAAAATGAACTAACTACTGATACAAGTTACAATGTAGATGAACCTGAAACATACTATGCTAATTGAAGGAAGCCAGATGTAAAAGATTGTATATTGTATGATTCCTTTATTTGTAATGTCCAGAAATGGCAACTCCACAGAGTCAGAAAACAGATCAGTAGCTGCCTAGGGCTAAAGGTAGAAGTGAAGAATGACTGCAGACAGGAACAAAGGAACTTTTTGGGATAGCAGAAATTTTCTAAAACCAGAGCATGGTGATAGTTCCACAACTCAATAAATTTTTTAACACTGACTTTTATTTTTTATTTATTTCTAACTTTTATTTATTTATTTGAGAGAGAGAGAACGTGTGCAGGCACTTGGGAGAAAGGCAGAGAGAGACGGAGAGAGAGAATCTTAAACAGACTCCATGCTCAGTGCAGAGCCCAACTCAGGGCTTGATCTCACAACCATGAGATTATGACCTGAGCTGAAATCAAAAGTCGGGCGCTTAACCAATTGAGCCGCCCAGGCACCCTGACAACTCAATAAATCTACTAAAAGTCACTGAACTGTACACTTATAATAAATGAATTTCCTGGCATGTAAATTATACCTGAAAAAAATGGTTAAGAAAGAAAAAAGTGACTGGATTAGAAGTTCAACTATAGGATAGAGGTACCTTTTAGTTTCAAATAGCCGGGGATCATATAAGAAATTTCCTCTAATTCAAAAACTTGTCAAGTTGTCACTAGACTGGTTAAAAAGGACTTGTTTTACATGAGGTACAAAATATTTAGTGACACAAAAAGAATTAAAAAAAAAATAAAAGGGACCAACCTCCTTTGGGAATGAATCCTCTGTCAGATTCCAATTGTCAGGGTGAAGAATGTGCTACCGCAAGGGGGTACCATCCCACCACCTCTCCCCTCCCGACCTGGGTCAAGTGCTAACTGCTAGGCTGGCACTGTATAGCCTATACTCAATCTACCTCTAAAAATTAAGGGGAAAAGGTAGAGTTTGTAAAAAGAAACACAAATGACTACTCAAAGTGCTATGTTTCATAATAACAGTAAGAAATATACTCGGGCCAATAATGCAAGTAGTCAGGAAACTTCTTTATAGGGGCATACAAGATCTCTGTCACATATTTGTCTGTTTTTACAACTTTTTAAAAATATATAAACCATTCTTAGCTTGGGGCTGTACAAAAACAACAGGTTACCTATCCCTCACTTAGAGTGTTAATGTTTCATTAAGATGATGAGCAACAGATGAGGAATTCTACCCCCATTTCCTGTCAAGGGTAAAAATGTATCTCTGGTTTTAAAATATTCACTACAAAAGCATCAGTAGAGACAGTCTGAAGAAAGTGTGGGTAAGTGAATCTGCTCCAGGCTTCTCCAGAAGGATGGGCAGTGGCATGGGCTGAGGACCTCAGGAGCTCTCAGCCAGATAAAAGGACAGACTGCAAAGGCAGACCTTTTTATTTTTTTTTAACGTTTATTTTTGAGACAGAGAGAGACAGAGCATGAATGGGGGAGGGGCAGAGAGAGAGGGAGACACAGAATCGGGAGCAGGCTCCAGGCTCTGAGCTATCAGCCCAGAGCCCGACGCGAGGCTCGAACTCGCGGACCGCAAGATCGTGACCTGAGCTGAAGTCGGACACTTAACCGACTGAGCCACCCAGGTGCCCCAAGGCAGACCTTTTTAAAAAAGAGGTACATCTCATGAAGAGCCCTTTTCCTATCACAAGACTTCACCAGCCAAAATGGGTAGTCTGTGAGATTTAAGACCAGGACCCTTGACTTCACTTTCATGCTTTCACACTGGCACCTATGGAACTAAGTCATGTGAAACAATAAAATTATAATTAAATTAAATTAAATTAAATTTTAAATTTAATTAAATTAAATTTAATTTTTAAATTTAATTTAATTAAATTTAGCCATTGTACAAATATCTTTTTTTTTTTTTTTAAGACACTTTTGCTTATTTTGGTCTAGGGTCTTTGAAACACACCACCAACACTTGCCAAAAATTTGTACTACAAGGGTCCAAGGTTATCCTAACAGCCACAAGATTGTAATAAAAACAGAATAAATACTTAAAATTATATAACTTTGGTTCCACAGCTCACACTTCCTCATGCAAAAGAAAATAGCAGTCAACTGCCATAGATGAAGCAATTCATATGAACACTGAGAATGAGAAAAAAAAAAAAGAGCAGCGCCTGCCATCAGGAAGCTGGCCAGACCTCACAGTCAAACCATACTGCTCTCCTAGTGGACATAAACCATCTCAGAGGACACCAACCTCAGACAAGTCCCTCTGAGACCATGATAAAGTGAGACAAAGCAAGGCTGCTTCAGAATCTTATCTAAGTACAGACAAAAACAAGGTAACTGGGAAACCCACAAAATACCAAACAGCCATTCTCTTGGCTGAAATGCATGACTGCTACTTCTTTAACCAATTCCAGCTTTATCCTCACTCTAGTCTGCCCTTCCCCTATAGGTAAGATTTACTGAGACACCTAATCATAAAATTACCCCCACTTTCTAACAGCATCCAATCTTTCTTTTTTTAATGTTTATTTTTGAGAGAGAGAGAGAGAGAGAGAGAGAGAGAATGGGGGAAGGGCAGAGAGAGGGAGACACAGAATCTGAAGCAGGCTTCAGGCTCTGAGTTATCACTACAGAGCCCAATTCGGGACTCAAACTCACGAACCATGAGATCATGACCTGAGCTGAAGTCAGACATTTAACTGACTGAGCCACCTAGGTGACCCTAACAACATCCAATCTATAGCAAACTCCTGTTTCCTTAGACCATCCCCCAAATCACCCAACTGAAGCCCAAATCCTACAAAAGTTTCTTTCTAACACTCTCTATTAATACTGTGACACCTCCCAGCTCCCCATGGTGTGATTTCTCTCTCACTTAAACAAGTAGTAAACCCAACTTGTTCAACTTCGGGTGTGTTGCCACTTCGGTTGGAGGGATTGAGAGCATGTAAATACCGAGTTCTCTCCACTCTCCTACCACACTCCAACAACTCCCTCTAGGAGATCCACAGTGCACACCGGTATAGAGAATCATATTAGAGGACCAGGAAGACTAAATTGCTGGTTGTCTCTCAGACCCGCTTAGTATACCAAACAGCAAACACCACAACAGATAAGGTCTCTCAAAAGTATTGCAAAATAGGGGTACCTGGCTGGCTCAATTGGTAGAACATGTGACTCTCAATCTCAAGAGTCATGAGTTCAAGCCTGACATTAGGCATGGAGCCTACTTTTAAAAAATTAGTTAACTAAAAAAAAAAAAAAAAGTACTGCAAAACAGAAAATGCAGAAGAACCAAAACAATCATGAAGAATCCATAGGGGTGCCTGGGTAGCTCAGTCTGTTAAGCATCCGACTCCTGATTTTGACTCAGGTTATGATGCCACAGTTCAGGGATCAAGCCCCACATTGGGCTCTGCTTGGAATTCTTTCTCTCCATCTCTCTCTGTCCCTCCACCAGGGGCACTCTTGCTCTCTCTCTCCAAATAAATAAACTTTTTAAAAATAAATAAATAAATAAATAAATCCATAAAAGTTAGCAATTTCTTCAATTAAAATTAGTTTACATCTTTTACACTACATGTTCAAAAAAATACTTTGATGAGAAATAGAGTTGACAGAAAAAAAGTCATCTGAATAAAAAAATTTAGCTATTTTTTTTAAATAGAAAGGTTATAACTCCCATATGTCCATTTACTTACTGAAAGGACAAAGTAGACCCTATTTCTGTAACAAAACAGAAGCACAGGCAAAGCTAATATTTGGCATTCACAAATTTTAGCTCCAGAAAGAGTTTTCACTTTTCAAGGTAAGTGATAATACATTTTGCATTAAATATTAACAAGTCCACTATATACATAATCCTTTCAATTTCCCAAATCATAGATTCTATATTCTCAAAGTAACTAGAAGATTTCAAGCATCCAACATCCCCCTGAGTTCAGGGGAAGTAAAATTCTATTTATCAACAACTATACTGTCCTCAATGTGTTTCACAAGAGAAGCAGTACCTTGGCATACTCTAGGATCCCTGGAGCGCCACTGTAAAGCAGCCCATTATGAGGTCAAGGGCACCACATAGCCCAACTGGTAAACATGTGCAGAGTAGTGTTGGCCTTTCCAGATGTAGCAGCCATGAGGATGAGACACTGGGCATGCACTCCCTCATGTATGTAGCAGTATGCATGATGTCACAAAAAGCCCAGGTGCTCATGGGCCTCTCATTAAATAAGGTATGCAAAACAGCCTTGGCTAAAACTTTTGTAATTAAGTTTAGTATTATCGATAATTAAGTTTAGTATTATCGATGACACTTGGCTGTAAATTTATTGACAGCCGTCTGATATGTAAGGTAACAAATCAGGTAAAGTGAGGTAAAATTCCTTTCTGAAAATACTATCAGGCTTACCTTTCAAAGCTATCACCTTAGAGGCTGGATTCATGATGGCACTTTCTGCAGAGATGGGCCGTCTGATTGGTGCCATTGGATCACTCATGTCAACAATCACTACCTGTGCCTGCTCACCAACCTTTTCTCGGACACATATAAACTTATCAGATTCCATGGTCAGTGTGCTGAATCCAATGTTGGCTGGATTAATTCCCAGGTTTTGGAGCTAAAGAGAAAAAGAAAACATTTGATTAAAATTAAGTTTTTCCTCTCTGAAACACAGTATATCTAGTCCATTATTTAGCAAAGTCTAATAGAAGGAAGAAAAGTAAAACAAGAGTTTAGAAAAAACTTGGGGGCACCTGGGTGGCTCAGTCTGCTGAGTGTCCAATTCTTGGTTTCCGCTCAGGTCATGATCTCATGGTTCATGAGTTTGAGCTCTGTGTTAGGTTCTGCGCTGACACCACAGAGTCTGCTTGGGATTTTCTCTCTCCCTCTCTTTCTCTGCCCCTCCCTTGTGCTCACTCTCTCTCTCTCTCAAAATAAATAAACTTTTTAAGGAAAAGGAGTTTAGAAAAAACTTGTCATTAAATAACTGAGGCAAACATTGACTTGTATTTCTATACCTTTAATAGGTACAGGCAATGCATCAACAGGAGGCTGTGAGTCAAATCTCAAGGGGCTTATAATCATACAGACTGATGAAAACACACAAGAATAAGGATAATGCCAGGAAGAGGGAAGGATGCCTTGAGCAATACAGACAGGTAGACATCAGCTGGGAGGGGGTGGAGGAGCCCACAAAGAATAACTCACAGATAAACCCACAGTTGAGGAGAGCCTCAGCAAGAAGGTGGTCTTGGAGAGGTGAAGGCAGGGGAAAAGAGGGGAAAGGAAGAAGACAAAAACCAGTTTCTCCAAAAGCAAACAGTAACAAAGATCTAGCCAAGAGTTTTTCTTTTCCTTAAAGCAACCCCACATATCATATTTGATTTAATTTCTCAGTCAGTTTAAATATTTCTTGGCATGTCCAAGGAAAAGTCAACAGGTCTGGTACATCTTTGGAGGTAGATGGATTGCTTGACCTTGTGTAAAACTTAAATCAGGCACCTTTCTTCAAAGGTCACTTTATACATAGTGCTTGGTTTAAATAAGAACCAAGTTTATTAATGAGATAAACTTCAATGAAAAACCCTGGGAAAACACACACTCAAGAGAACCATGCTTATATCTATAAAATTCCCCTGCCCCAATTTACCTTACAAGGCACCTTTGTTTCTAAACATTTTTCTGCTCAACCCAAACCTTACTGCTATTGACTAGACTCTTAGTTACCCTGTGTGATCTTGTATAAAAGTTTATGCTAGCAACAAAGATTGGGAACCACTTGTTAAAAATAATGATCAGTCTTTAGAAGAAGCACAAATAAGGCTATTCATACTGCCAGTATAATTCTTTATTCTACATTTTATTCCCCAATGAACTCCTTAAAAGCAAGGATTATATCTTATTTGTCTCTTGTGGTACAGATTCTAGCACATATTTAATATTCCAGCTGCTGAGCAGGCTGCAGGACAACAGGTCACCTTATCTGACCTTTCTGCTAACCCAGGAGGGAAGTATGCTATGCACAACTTACACTAGTACAACACAAGACTTTTAGGTTAAGAAATCTTCCCAAAGCCACACTGCTGATTAATGATGGAGACAGGTGTGAATAAAGCTTGTATTCTAAACCACAATACTGTCTTGTTTGAAATTCACATTTTATTTTCACACATCTGAAGCAGGAGCTTAATGTAGTAAATGCAGTAGTATAGTGAATCAAAGTTGAGACTTTCTCACAGCAAGTAATTTTCATACATTAATTTCATGAGTACTGAACGCATGCTACCTGCTAATCACTAACTCTGAAAACAGTAAGATATATAAGATATAGTCACACCATCCAGAGCCCACAGACCATGGAGACTAACAATTATCAGTAGGTTGAACTATATGAAGTTGCTGATAGGGAGACAATGAAAAGTTCCTTTGGGGGCAGAGAGAGGGAGAGAAACAACAGGGTGAAAGAATGTTCCCAGGAGACCTACCTAGTCTTCCTTTTTTTTTTTTTTTTTAATTAAATAAGCATTATACTATATAAGCATATAGTAACATTTGGAGAGCCCCCTAACACTCAAGCACCCAACACCCAACACTGTTAAATCTTTACATTTAAAAAAAAAAAAAAAAAATCTTTACATTTCAGAGCCATACACTTAAGTGGGCCTACATTTTCTAAATTTTCACTTTATTCTTAGTTTGGGGATGTTGGGTTAATATGGCAACATTCTGATTTCAACTCCAAATATCATCAAGAATTTGTACCCAATCTCTTGAGTACAGTAAGTTCTTAAATATTAATGATTATGTCCAGTTCCTTACACAAAAGCATATACACACATTCAAGGTACTTGGAAAAGGTAAAAGTACCTCACAAAGGAAGACGCTGTTTTAACAGCTGAGAACAGTGTACCCAAAAATAAGTCAGAGGCTATTAGAACTAGAAGGAAGAAGGTGGTTCTCAACCAGGGGCAGTATCCTGCAGTCTCTGGAAACAATCAGGGGCAATCTGAATTGTACAATGACTAGAGAACACTACTAGTATTTAGTGGGCTGGGGCCAGGCATGCCAAACACAGGACAATCCCACAAAAAAGAACTTTTACATATAAAATAGCAAATACCACTGAGTTTTACTCTATATGCAGAAACAGAGTCCCAGAGAAGTGGTGTGCCCAAAGTCATGTTTTCTCATTAGTTAATAGCTACAACTAAGGACTCCTGATTCCTAGAATAATTATTCTGAAAGGCAACACAGCTACACATTTAAAACAACGTATATACAAGTTAAGCAAAAGTACACAAGATATTATTTAATAATCTTTTTCAGTTCTTAAGACCTGCAATTAAATGAATCCAAATTCAAATCTGACACTGGGGAAAACATAAAAAGAAATTACTCATCCGACAACTCTGTGGTTTCTATATTTAAGGGGCTTAGGGACAACAGTATGACTGGGAAGGCTGCAGCTGTGTTTATACAGGGCTGTTGGTGAAAACACCAACTGACCATACCAAAGAGCCAGAATGTTCAGTTGCAATAATATCCCAGGTTTTCATGTCTCTTGTCTCTGAAGATGCTAGTCCTTTCTCCTTCTGTATATGTTTCCTCAGGCTCATTCACTGCCTTATCACAGTGCCCATCAGGTGGACATTCAATAATTAATTAGTAAAGAAGTTACTAGTTTTAGGCAGTCAAGAAAATAATTTAATTTTTAAAAATAGATTTTGTATGTCAAACTTACCACAAGCTTTCTCTTAGCTTAAAGAGGGAGCCTTGTAAATGAGGACCTATGAAGAATGAGGACCTATGAAGAATGAGGACACAGAGGTCTTTTCTAGAACTATCCTAAAATTCTAAGACTAGATTAGTTCAGAACAGTTTAAAAACTACATCTGTGTAGTGCTTTACAGAACCTCTCTCAAATTACACCAATGTAGGTTTTCTGTATTTTAAAACCAACACATAAGACCCTATATTTATACGTGTTAAATGTCAACTAGTTGGATGCCTGCCTGTCAAGATCTCCTTGAATACTAATTTTGTCACTGAACTTTGCTAGCCCAGCTCTGCGGCATCCTTCTTCAGCCAGCCAAGAGTTATGGTAATCTCTCCCTGGCATGGAGGCCACCAGCAGGCCTTAAGCAAGAGAAGCAAAAGAAGAAAATATGGAATAGACTGAAAGCAACAGATTCACGAAGAAAGCAATGAAATACTTACAGGATGGGGGGCGGGGGGCGGGGGACAGGGTGTCAACAACTACTGCCCCAGAAGAATATCAGTAAGCAATACTGTCAAATATATGCTGCAATCTTTATATAATCTTAAAAGAAAGATCTTCAAATTCTGTTAAGTTACAAAAGTAAAAGGAGGGAATTTCATAGCAGGATTGAAAGAGATATGGTTTCCTTAATAGTGGTTTCTTCTGGGAAAAGGGACCCAAAGTTTGAACAGAAAGGTTTAATTTTCATTTATACTATTCTTCCTATGTGTATGTATTACTTTAAAACTTGTTCCAAGCAGACTTTGCCCCAGCTACAGAATGTTTAAGAAACTGGTGGAGAGGGACCTTGACTAAGATCTTAGTACATAGTAACTCTTTTAATCCAATAAACTCAAAAAGTACTGAGAATCTTGTGCAGTTCAAGGATTCTGAACATTTAAATATGTTCTATGATCATAATTTATTCTTCCAAAGAGGACTTGCCCAAATTGATTTTATTCATTCATTCATATATAAAATACATATATGTGTGTGTGTGTGTGTGTGTGTGTGTGTGTATACACATACACATACATACATACAGGGAGAGAGAGAGAGAGAGAGAGAGACAGCACACGAGCAGGGAGAGGGGCAGAGGAAAACAGACTCTTAAGCAGGCTCTACGCTCAGCATGGAGCTCAACGCAGGGCTTGATCCCATGTCCCTGGGATCATGACCTGAGCTAAAAGCAAGAGTCAGACACCCAACTGACTGAGCCACCCAGGCACCCCTTGCCCAAATTCGTTTAATATTTGCTCACTTACCATACCACTGTTGTGGACAATCTCACAAAGGCTGACCCTTCCACACACCCTGGGTGACCACTTTGTAAATAAGAAAGTCAGAAGGTAAATGATTGGCCTAGTATCTACTTCCAATACAAGGATCATCAGTCTACCAACAGGCAAAATTTAACAGCTTACACAAGACCTTAAAAACATTTATATGGGTGCACAACAATTTCAGTACACAAGGAGCCTGCTGTTTGTCTTAGTGTACCAAAAACCGTTTCACAAAATGGCAACCTAAACCAAACATGTAGTAGGCTGTGAGTACACTGTCACCTTTCAGAGTGACTCCCCAGGGGTCTCTCCAGCAGACGCAGGTGCTCATGAATTGTTTTCAGTTCAAGCTCAATCTACTCTTTAGAGTGCTGCCTTTCCTACTCACATGTAAAAGGCTTCAAACAACAAACTCTTTAATTATGAATGACTAAAGATTGATTCAATCCAGCTGCGTGTGAGACTCATCTGGAAAGAAAGGCCAAAGTCCTCACTTCTCAGAGATTCTGATTTAGTGTTTAATGTAGGCACCTACAGAGATGGGCTGGGAAGCACTGATTAAGACTAGTGACCACCTTGCTCCTATAAGTAAATTATATGTAAAATAGACCACCTCGGCAGACTCTGTATGTTTTTTGTTTGTTTGTTTTTTTATTTTTATTTAGACTCTGTATCGTTAAGAACATCACCTCAGAGATATGCTACATAATTGAAACCTTGAGGGAACATGTTTATATGTTCTCTGTTTATTGAGCTGTGCCACATTTCAAAACTCTTACAGCCATTCCTCTTCTGAATCAAGGTGTCGTTAGTTCCTAGTCCTGTCTCTATTTTCAGCACAAACAGCAACAACCTTCAAACTTAGATATCTGAATATAAAAAAAGTTCAAACAGTACAGGGGCGGCTGGGTGGCTCAGTCAGTTGAGCAGCCCACTTCAGCTTAGGTCATGATCTCACCGTTTGTGGGTTCGAGCCCTGCATCGGGCTCTGTGCTGACAGCTCAGAGCCTGGAGCCTGCTTCAGATTCTATGTCTCCCTCTCTCTCTGCTCCTCCCTTGTTTGTGCTCTGTCTCTCTCTCTCTCTCTCTCTCTCAAAAATAAATAAACATAAAAAAAAAGTTCAAACAGTACATATAATACAAGAAAAATATTTCTGCAGAACTAGTCATCCTCTCAAAACCAGGGTGACAGGATAAATAAAGCTAAATAAATTGCTGCAATCTTAAGCTGAAGTGGAAGGAATGCTTTATTACAATGCATTAGATATAAAAGTACAGCTTCTGCTTTGGGCACACTCCTGAAAAATTGACTGTAGAATAAAAGTTCCTATACACTGATTTCTACTTTCCCACTGACCATTAGAAAACTATTGTTTTTCCTCTGGGGAAAATCTGGCCCAAGAATTTTCTTTAACTATAGTTTTACAAACAAAACACAAAAATAATTCTTTTATGAGGGACACCTAAGTACCTCAGTCAGTTAAGTGTCCGACTCTTGATTTTGGCTCAGTTCATGATCTCGCAGTTTGTGAGATGGAGCCCCATGTCAGGCTCTATGCTGACAGCATGGAACCTGCATGGGATTTTCTCTTTCCCTCACTCACTGCCCCACTTCCACTATCTCTCTCTCAAAAATAAATAAACTTAAAAAAAAAAAAGAAAAGGATTTCCAGGGGCTCCTGGGTAGCTCAGTCAGTTAAGCATCTGACTTCGGCTCAGGTCACGACTCACAGTTTGTGGGTTTGAGCTCCACGTTGGGCTCTGTGCTGACACCTCAGAGCCTGGAGCCTGCTTCAGATTCTGTGTCTTCCCCTCTCTCTGTTCCTCCTCTGCTTGCTCTCGCTCTCTCTCTCTCTCTCTCTCTCTCTCAGAAATAAACGTTAAAAAAATTTTTTTAAAGAATTTTCATATGAAACAAACCAAAATTAAAAACAGGAAAAAACCCAATTAGATTCACAAATATTAAGTGATGTGATAGACAGAAACCATATTACTTAATGGGGCAGAAACAAAACGTCAGTGTGACAGGCAGGAGTACTCTCCACAAAGTAGACTTACAGTAAATTGTCACAGGTGAGCTATACGGAGTGTCTAGAAAGGCCTACCAACTTTGTCATTAGACAATCTACATTTTAACTAATCAGTCATCAGCTATACAAACATTTTAGTATGAAATTGACTTCATTCCTTCAAAGATTTCAGGGCCTATTATGTACCAGGCAGTGACAATACAACTGCAGATAGAAGGAGATCCTGAGCCTGCAGTCCAGTAAGGAAAGTGACCACTTATACACCATACAGTTACCTCCATCATGAAGGAAGCCCCAAAGCCATGGGGGCGCACAGGAAGGGCTCCTAATTCTGACAAATCAGGGACAGCTTTCTATCATTCAAGCAGATAGATACCAGAGGGCTAAGTAGGACTTGGCTGGGTAATGTCTGAGGGGACGAATGTTCTGGAAAGAGGCAACAGCATGTGCAAAAGCCCACAGGTAAGAATACTGGGCTCCAGAGAAGGCCCTGGAGGACAAGATGGGGGAGCAGCAAGAGAGCTGAGCAGGTGCTGGATTAGGCAGGGCTTTACAGGACATTTGGGAGTCTGGCATTTTCATCCTGGAAGAAGGAAGCGTTCATTGATGAACTTTAAGCAGATGTTTAACCTTTGCGATCTCTTTGCCTGTGTGCTAGAAAACAGAGGGCAAGACTTGAGGTAGGTGACCAGAGACAAAGTTAGTGCAGTCATCTAGGTGAGGAATGTTGGCATAGTCCGGGGTCATATCAGTTATGATGAGAACGGCAGAATGATGCCCAAAATAAATAGAAAGAAGAACCAAAAGGTTAGGAAGAAGTCATGGCTGTCTCCTAGGTTCATGGCTGGACACTGGAGAAGATACATGTTTGGTGAGAAAGAAAAACCCTATTTTGGAACATGTTATGTTTGAAGAACCTACGGATCATGCAATGGCCTTATCTAACAGAGAGCTGTCATAATGCCAATAACTGACAAGAACAGAACATTTTATTATGTACTGACACTGTCCCACACCTTATTTTATCACATTTATTAACTCAAAACCTCACAATAACTCTATCAGGTAAAAACTATACCTTTTATCTCTATATTACAATTACAGAGATGGAGGCACAAAATGTTTACAAAATTTCCCTAATTCACTTGACCAGTAAGGGCCTGAGTCCAGATTCAAACCCTTACATTTGGCCTCAGTCTGTGCTTTTCACCAAAGGCTGCTATTGTCTCTCCCACATGCATCTCTGAGGCTCAGCAAAAAATATGCAGCCTGCATGGAAACACTGAGCATATGGGAATACATACAAATCACCCAGTAGAGCATACAGAATGAAAAGATAAAGGGGCTCAAGAAAGACCCCAGGCATATGCCTAAGAAGAGCCCACAAAGGAAACTGGGGTGTGGGCACAGAGGTAGGAGAAACCTTTGGGACACTGTGGTATAACCAAAAGCAATACAGAAAGGGACATGAGGAGGCAGTAAAGCACAGTGTCAAATGCATCAGATGTCTGTGATGCTGGGGTTGGAGTTTATTATTTTTTTGTAGCAGGGATTGGCAAACTACAGACTGTTTTTGCATGGCCCAACTAAAAATGGGTTTTGCATTTTTTAGATGGTTTAAAAAAAAAGGAGGAAGGGGGTGCCTGGGTGGCTCAGTCAGTTAAGCGTCTAACTTTGGCTTGGGTCATGATCTCACAGTTCATGGGTTCGAGCCCTGCATCGGGCTCTGGGCTGGCAGTGCACAGCCTGCTTGGGATTCTCTCTCCTTCCCTCTATTTCTGCTCTTCCCCAACTCATGCTTTCTCTCTCTCTCAAATAAATAAATTAAAAAAAAATGTTTCTCATTTTTAAAAAAAGGGAAAAATATGTGACAAGAGACAATATGTGGCCCTCAAAGGCCTAACATACCTACTATCTGGTCCTTTACAAAAAAGTTTGCATGACGACTTGTGACCTTGGCAAGAACAGGTGCAGGGGAACAGTGGAGGCAAAAATCAGACTGCAGGTTACTGAGGAATATAAGGGAAGTGATGGAAGGATAAAGTAATTCTTCCATGATGTCTAGCTGTGAGGTAAGAGTGTCAAGGAGATAGGAGAGAGGGAGAAGTTTGTTTGCCGTAAAGATGGAGGCAATACCAGGGAAGAAGCCACCACAAGGGAATGGATGAAAACATAGGAAAGAGAAGATGCTACTGAGCAAGGCCCTCCTAAAAGGGGAAGGATGTAGGATCTAGAACACAGAAAAGAGGAGGAACCCCACTTTTGAGATAAAAGGAAGGCAGAAAAGAGTGACTGCAGACAAGTTTGTAAGGCTGCAGGCATGAAGGTGAGGAATATCTCAGTTTATGGCTTTTGTTTCTCCAATCATTTGCTGCCAGCAAGGGGGAGTAACAGGATCAGGGATTTAAGGAACAAGCGGAAATTTTGAAATGTCTGCAGCTACAGAGTGTACAGTCTAGAAAAACAAGGAATGCAGAGCAACCTCAACACCCGGTTAATGCTGGAGACCACAAACCACATTTACATGACCTGTATGCTGCAAGCCACAACTATTTTCCAGATAACAAAATGTATCGCTTCAAGAAATGAACTTCGACAGGAATTTAAATGCCTTGCAGCTTACTTGCCTTTCGAAGAGAACATATTTATGTGGCTAAAGCACAGGCTTTGGAATCAGAGATCAGGGTTAGAACCCAAACTGTCACTTATTAGTTGTGTAATTTTACTTGAATTACTTAACCTCTCTGTGCCTCAGTTATGAGAAAGATTAAATGAGATTTATAAAATACATTAGTATAGTGATTTACAAAAGAAATGGCTCAATAAATGATCATATTATTATATCGTTATAATGAGCAGCAATGATAGTATTTTGATATTTCACATTACTGTCAGGAGATGGGTATTCAGGAGACTTCTACCTCCACACATCTGCAGCTATATCACTAACCAAGTGACCACAGCAGGATACTCTGGTTATCAAGTTTCCAATCTGCATAATAAGAGGATCTGACTGTCACTATCAGGGCCTTTCCCATTTGGATAGAGTTAGAAGTGCTCTGTGCTGTGAAAACATGACCTTCCAATCCACCCCATTCCTTGGAATATCACTGTGTAGTACAAAGACCTGAGTCTGAATCCCTCTCTTGTTTCCTGAATGACTGGACCACTTATTTGACATCTTTGTGCCTTGATTTCCTCACCTAGAAAATAAAATAAATCATATGGGTCTTATGGGATTGTGATGATTTAACAAAAAGCATAGAGACAATGGAAACTATTCATCTAGCCCCCACCTCCTCATCTATAAAATGAGAATCATATCAGCCTTCACAGGTGTGACATGTACGTGTGATGTGAGTGAAATGTACACTGTGCCAGTACAGAACCCTTGGTCAAACACAGGCAGCCAATCTTTATTTTCGTGAGGCACAACTCTATTAGGAGAACTTAAGATACAACAAACTGGGACCTCATTAAAAAGCTAAATTTGGGGAGGGGGTATCGCATTAAAAGGTGTTATGAAAACACACCATGCTCCCTTTTCCTCTTTGGTCACACGATTTGATCATCCTTCCCCACGAGACCACCCCAGTGGCTGGGGTAGTCAACAGACGCAAACTCAGGTGTAAGGGTCGAGAGATGCAAAAACGGGGAAATTAGGCTCAGACACAGATTTTAGTGGTACAAAGCTTGCGACTAGAATCCGTGTGCACCGCTCGTCAGTCTGGTTAAAGCTCCCATAGGCACTGAAAGGGGACATTTCGGCAGATCTTCGGTTCCCATCACCCGGCGCTCTCAGCCTGCATGCCATCGAGGTCGGAGCCGCCCAGGAAGGACTATCGTCGCTACCGGATAACGGGTTTCTGCGACCAGCACACCTGGCGGGGCCGCACGTGCGGGCCACCGCGCCCTCCCACTGCACCGGCCGGCGCGCCTCGACACCGACCAGCACTCCCGCCCCACCACCCCCCCACGCCAGCCGGCCCGAGTCTGTGCGCTGCGTCGCCTCCACCCGAGTAGGGGTCGAGGGCCAGGGGCTGGAGGTCTGGGCAGCCGGCCAGTCAGAGGCTCCTGCCGGGTCCCTGGAGAGGTGGGGTGGCCGGGGGCGCGGCTGACAGAGGGAGCGCTCGACCCGCAATGGAGTCTGCCCGGCCTCGGTGTCAAGAGCCCGGGCCTCACCTGGAAGTGCTCCTGGAAGCGGATGGGGAGGATCTGCGCCATGGCGGGCGCGGTGCCGAAGCGGCAGCGGAGACAGAAGCGATGGTGGCGGTGGCTGCGGTGGCGGCAGCTCCCCTCACGCTCTGAGACGAGCGGCAGCGGCAGCTGCCGCGCAGGCGCATTACCCCGGCCCGCGTCCGGCACGCGTGCCCTACCGCATAGCCCCTGCGCGGAATCACTCCGCCCGCCGCCTGAGGGTCCGCGAAAAGTAGTTCCGCGCGTAGCCGCACTTCCGGAACCCGGCAGTAAGACCGGGTCTGCTCTTCCCTGGGGTGGTGGTCACGGCTGGTGTGCGCGGGAGAGTGGAGGGGTAGTAAACTAACGCCTGGCCGATGGCCTGGGCAGGTGTGCGCGGGAAAGTGGAGGGGTTCCGGGCTAACCCCTGGCTAGTGCCCAGGAGGGTGTGCGCGGGAAGATCGACTAAGTCTCTGGCTGCAGCAAGCCACTGCTCAGGGCAGGTGTGCACGGACGGGGACTAGGCGTGGGATGCCCTCAGCAAATTTCCTGTGGGATAGGGTTTTCAAACAGGTAAACCAAGACTCGGGACTGCCCTTGCCTAGAGCCTACCATATGTAGGGGGTGGCGGGCAATGGGGGAAGTTCTACCTCAAACTCTGGACAGTTGAGAGACACCCTTTTATTCAGGCACAGATGTCCCAAAACCACCGCGAAAGGAATCTCAGAAGTATGTGTACCCCGCTCCTGTAGGGAACCTTTCCTGGCTCATGCAGTTTCTAGACAGTGCTATATGAGAATATCAGTGCGGAGAGCCTGCAAAGATCACATCTAGCAGCAGATGACCAACCCAAGGCCACTGAGGGTCACCTGGATTGTCTGTGGTCACGCAATAGTAGTAGCAGTTCCGGAACTAGAGTCCACACCTGCTTTGCCCAGGGGTCAGTTGCTTTCTGAGGCACCATTTGACGATGTGTTTTGCATGCAGATGGCTCAGCTGCAAAAAAGAGGTTTGTCAGGGAAGGGAAACCTTTGGTATTCCGTGTACGCATTCCCACAGTGTAATGGATACCCTGTATGCTTCATGTTGCTCACTGGTAATTTTAAGAAATTAATAGTCAACCGTGAATAACACAGTGATTGTGCAATTATTTGCTTTATAATCTAGTATCATCCAAAAATGTGTTAAAGAAGAAAACAGACTGCTTACTTTCAAATTAAATCTCTTTTCCAGTGTCAGCCAAAACCTTTGCAGACTGCCCTTTCAACATCTGTGTAGCCTCATCATCTAACAATAGAGCCGACTTTTGCCATGGGTAGTACTACTCAAATCTCTCCATGTTGGCAGTAATGCCTGTGACCCCAAGTACTCTGTACACCAAATGCTTTAGCATTAATAGTATCATTCCCTACACTACCATCTTCCCCCCAGGGAGGGTGAGGCTTAGGGTCAAAACTAAAAACTTACATCCTAGAAGAATTTCAAGAAAATTGTGGTTAAGCAAAATGAAAGGATTGTTAATAAGTCTGGACCTCGCTGTGTGTCTATACTTCTAAAGGAACTAAACATTCTGATTTAAGGATTCTAGTACTCTCACTGCTGGTGAGTGACTTACGTATTATATACTTACATATATAACTGTATATACATATACATATATATATATATATATATATATATATATATATATATATACACACACACACACACACACACACATATATATGTGCATATAAATTGTTCATCAGCAGGTCAAAAACTTGGATAATGCTGTGATGGAAGTGTATGAGGAGGGCAATTTTGTGATATTTATGCATGTACACTTTAGTGTTCTACCAAGTGTATCTATTTTACAGTTACTCTTGCAGACCTTCATCCTACAAATAAAATTCCAAGGAAAATTAGCAGTTCATGGTAAAGATAGATAGATAGACAGACAGACAGTCCCAGACACATAACCACTCAGGGAAACAAGCCACTACAACAAAGAACCAGGAAGACCAAGAAGCAAATACAGACTCACAAAAGTTGAGAAAATGAAATTATCACAAACAACTTTTTCATTATTATATTCAATATATTACAAGAGCTAAGCAACAGCTTAAAAATACTTGTGGGGAAAAAATACATGCAGGAAACCTGAAACTAAAGAATGACCAAGCAGACTTGAAAAAGAACCAAATAGAAATTCTAGAAATGGAAAATGTAATAGAGGACAGTAAAGCCTTGGTACAATATTGTAAGTGGGCCCCAAATTCTCTAATTGTATTGTGAGGTAAAATGAGAATAGAGGAAGGACAAGGATGTGAACTGTATCAGTCAAAATCCAGTTAGGAGACAGAAACCACACTAGTTATTTGAACAGAGGGAATTGAATATAAATAAGAGTTAACATGAAATGAAATTATTAATTAAATAACTGCAAGGGTAAAATAAGAGCTCCAAGTTATCATGGAGTTACAAGTGTAGGAATTAGCTACCACTCCTAGAGCTCAAGGATGAATAGAAAGAACCTGGAAATATTCCAACTTAGAGGAAGTCCTCTGCAGAGCTGGAACTCAGGCCTTTGGGGAGAGGGGCAAGCATCTCTAAGCCTAGAGGAAGGGTCTCTATAAGACTTGTACATACACTGCTAGTGAGGGGCAGTGGAGCCAAGACCCAGACCTCTGAGAAAGAGATGCCCTGAGGCTGGTTCTGTAAGTCTTGGAAAAACATCAGACTGGATTCAGCCTCTTCTGTGAGAATAATCTGTTCTGTCTTGTTGAAGAAGTGTAGCTGAGGTGATGCTCATGGAAACATCCTGTAGTCACTCTCCAGTGTCCTGATGGGCAAAGTCTAATGGAATATTTGCCAGCACAGACGTACAGTTTCCAGAGTCTCAGCCCCAGCACCACAAGGCAGTTTATATAACCGGGGGGGGGGGGGGGGGCAAAAGGAAAGAGAGCTGAAAGACAAAACTTAATAACTGGCACAGGAAACAACATGTATCCCAATTAAAATTCTCATGAGACTTTCAGATAAGTGAAATAAAAAAGCCCATAGAGGACTTCTGTTTCCAGAAAGCATCAGAGAACTAACAAGGGAATGAATAATTATGAAGCCAATATCCAAGAAAAAAAAGGAAATGAGAGAGGTTGGCCTGGCCTTTGGGATGCTTTCTCCTGAGGAACATCTGCCAAGCCCAGTGGAATGACTGAGAAGCTAGGACTCCGAGCAGCATTTTTATCACACTTATAACTGTAGGGGGACAAAGTTTAAGTCTGGGAACCATCAAGGAGGTACCCTCATGTATGGTTTGGCGACCACAAATTGTTTGGGATGCCATTCAAATCATGTTAGTCTTTGCCAGCAGCAAACATAAATTCTCTTGGGAGACAGATAACCTCATGATAGGCCTCACATTGTTTCTGCCATTATTCATATGCAGTGATCATGCTCAATCAGAAATAAGTAGATATCCAAGGAGGTAAGACAAATGATTGTAAAACAAGAGAAATAACAGAAAAACAGATCTATAGAGGTCTAGATAATGCAGTTTTCCCAAAGACTTTTTAAGGGCTGTACTTAATTTTATCAGACCTGTGAACTATAAAGATACCCAAATGGGGGCACCTGGATGGCTCAGTTGGTTAGGTGTCTGACTTTGGCTTAGGTCATGATCTACGGTTTGTGGGTTCCAGCCCCGTGTCGGGCTCTGTGCTGACAGTTCAGAGCCTGGAGCCTGCTTCGGATTCTGTGTCTCCCTCTCTCTCTGCCCCTCCCCCACTCACCCTCTGTCCCTCATAAATAAACATTAACAAATTAAAAGAAAAACCAAATGGAAATTCTATAACTGAAAAATATAACTGAAATTAAAAATTCAGTGGATAGTGCTTGTTAGCAAGTTATACGTAGCTGGAAAGAGAAAACTAATGAAGTTAGAGTTAGGTCAGAGTATATATCCAAATCAAAGCACAGAGAGAATAGGATAGGAAATACAGAATATAGATGAATAGAGAGGATACAGTAAGAAGATCTAACATACATGTAAGTGGAGTCCTTGAAGTGGAGAGGATGAGGCAGAAGCAATGTCTGAAAGAATAATGGCTTGGAGTTTTTTTAAATTGATGAAATAGATCAAGCCTCAAGTTCCAGAATCATTACATATTTCAATCAGAATTCATTCAGAAAAAGCAGATCACACTTAGGCATATCATAGTAAACTTGCTGAAAGCTTTTAAAAAATCTTAAAGACAGCCAGAGTGAAAAGACAGATTACTTTCTAAGGAGCAGTAATTAAGCTGAGAACTGACTTCTCAAACAATAGAAGCCAGAACACAGAAGAACCATATCTTCAAAATGTGAAGAAAAAAAAGTTAACCTAGATTTTATATATGAAAAAAAAATCCTTTAGGAATGGTATTTGCAGACAAATGAGATCTGGGGAAGTTAATTACCAGTAGACCTGAACAACAACAAAAAAAAAAAAAAAAAAAAAAAAAACCACAAAACACTACTAGATTTTCTTCAGGCAAAAATAAAATGACCTCAAATGGAGAATCTGAGATAAAGGAAGAATGAAATTCAATAAGAAGAATGTGTTGGTAAATCTAAATGAAAGATGACTGTATAGCATAAAATAATAATAACAATGCCTCTGGGATGAAAAAAATATCAGAATTAAAATTAAAATGTATGAAATCATAGTATGTATCTCAGGAGTGGAATAAGCTGATATAAAGTATTCTCATATCAAAATCCAAGCATCATCTGAGAAAAGGGTATGGAGAATTTAGATTTGTAGTAGATTAAATGACTGGTCCCATGTCTTAATTCTCTGTTGTAGGATTCATCCGTACTCTTGCCATGGTTTTGTCATGAACTAAAGTGCCTCTTCACACCTTGGTTTCAGGTGTAGCCCTGTGACTGTCTTTGGCTGATTGAATGCTGGCAGGCATGATTGAAACAGAGGTTTAAATGCCCTCTATTGTTGGGCTTGCACTCTTGAACTTCTGCTGTATCCATGAGTACATGTCCCCAGTAGCGCCGGCTTTTCAGCTTGAAGCTCAGAATGGAGCATGTGGAGAAGAGCCAACCCCAATCTGAAGCCTGGATGCAAGATTAGTCAAGATCATCCAAACCCCAACCAACCCACAGACCTAGAATGAGATTAAAAAAAAAAAGTCCATGTGGTTATAAGCATAAGACATAGAGAGGTTGAGGCTGTTACATTATTGTGGCAATGTGATAATTGCATTATTGTGGTATTATTAACAGATACAGAAATTGGTACCTGGAAATGATGTACTTACATATCAAAACCCAGAAATATATGGCATTTCTTTGGGACCAGGTGGTGTGGTAGTAAGAAGCTGTTTAACAAAACTGAAAAAATGGAGATCTGTCTTATTAACTGACAAAATTGACTCTGGTATATGTTACAGGTTAAACTATGCTCCTCTGAAATTCATATGTTGAAGTCCTAACCACCAGAATATCCGAATGTGACTGTGTTTGAACATAGGGTCTTTAAAAAGGTAATTAAGTTAAAATGATGTCATATGGGTGGACCTAATCCAATCTGACTGGTCTTTATGAAAAGAGGGGATTAGGACACACACACAGAGAAATGACCATGTGAGGACACAGGGAAATGAAGGCCATCTACAAGCCAAGGAGAGAGACCTCAGGAGAAAGACCCTGTTGACAGTTTTGTTTTTGTTTTTGTTTTTGTTTTTGTTTTGAACTTCCAGAATTGTGAGAAAATAAATTTCTGATGTTTAAGCCTCCCAGTCTTTGGTACTTTGTTATGGCAGCCCTAGTAGACTGACTATCTTGTGAAAAAGCAAATGTATCTAATGAACTTTTATCAATGGGTGAAAAGAATAAGGCAAATATTGAAAACACGGATTGCTTCTAGCTTCACTCAATAAGGTTCTACCACATACACACAAAAATGCCCTCAGAAAATGACCAATTTGCAAGCTGAATTTAAAAGCAATGGTGAGAATGCCAAAGTTGCAACGATGGAAAATGAGACTTTCTAAATCAATCAAATGTGCACCACGCAACCTCAGGAAGAAGTCCATATCTAAAACTTGGCCAGTAAGACATTGGCCCAGGGTAAATATCAATCGAAGGTGTAGCTGTGACATATTTTGTTAGGGTGGCACCTGGTAGAGCCTTTCAGCTGGATAAGAGCGCTCCTATAAAGATTATGTTTCTGTAGAAGCCTAATGTGCTCAAAGTAAATTCAGAGACGTTTTGAAAAGAATTTTGGGAATGGTTTTTGGCACGTAGAGTTCACTCATGACTTTGGCACATGGAATCAAATACATGGAAAGCCCACTGTAATGTATGAATGTTTGTGTCCTCTCCAGATTCATATGTTGAAATCCTAATTCCAAGATGATGGTAGTAGGAGGTAGGTCTTTGGGGTGATTAGGTCATGAGGGTGGAATCTTCATGAATAGTAAGATTAGTGCTCATAAAAAAGAGGCCTGAGAAAATTCCCTTGACTTTTTTACCCTGCAAGGACTCTGAGAAGTTGGCAGTCTGCAACTTGAAAGAGGGCCTTCACCAGAACCCAACCATACTGGCACCTCATCTTGGACTTCCATCCTCCAGAACTGTGAGAATAAATTTTTGTCCTTTACAAATCACCCAGTCTGTGGTATTTTGCTATAGCAGCCCGAAGACTAAGACACCCATAAAGGTTTTGGAGTGGTATTGGTAAAAGCACTGCCACACTAGACTAAAAAGACAGCGATGCTGTTTGAGATGAAAAAGATGTCTGGGCCCTGAACTTTCTGCAGGCTGAGTATGCTAAGAAAGCTATCAACCACTATAAGAGCATTTTCTTTGATGTCTTCTTCAGAAGTGGCCAAGGAGAATGATCTCCCAGAGGGTGGAGCCAAGAAGAGTGGACAATGGTGAACTGGGGAACTGTTCACAAGGAGTATTTCCTACTCACAGGGTAGGGATGCCTGGCAACTTATTCCCAGAGATATGTTGTAATTTTTAAGGGCCAGTGACCATTTTGCCTCTCATTCTTCCACTTTGCCACTCTCATTCTTTGCCACTGGGAGTATTTATTGCAGTACTCCTGTCCCTTTTCCACCAGTGTATGTTGGGTGGTTGGGACAGGGAGAGGGGGCAAGTAACTTGTGTAAAATTTTAGTGTGTACATCTATGTACAGCTGATGTAGATCTTGAAATCCTGGACTTCAAGGGTCATGCTGTGATTAATGGAGATTTTGAGGTCTCAGGATGGGATGAGCATATTTTTCATGCTGAATTAAAATGAATATTTGTGAACAAAAGTGTGGGTTGAGATAGTTTGGATTGTTATTCAAGTAATATTTACTTGCTACCCAATCTCACTATTGAGATGAAGTACAACTTTCCCATGGCAATTTTAGGTTTAGCCATATGACTTATTTGGGCCAATGGAATGTAGATGGAAATGACATGGCATGAGTTCTATAACTGGTCCTTTCAAGACATCAGTTACTTCTGAGAGCTTCCTGCTCCATCATGAGCAAAACATGCCCCAGGTAGACAATGTGTCTCCTGTCTGAACCCTCAAAAGAAGTGCATGGACAAAAGACAAAACACAGATCCTGCCCAAGGTTAGGAATATAATAGCATAAAAGCGGGACACCAGATATTGCCCTCAGGGTCAGGATGACTCATCAGCAAGCCAGCTCCACCCTGAGAGGACATCAAGAAAGCTGCTTGGGTGGTTTAACAGGGCAAGGTGGGGAGGACAGAGCTCTCTCTAAGAAGTTGTAACGATAAGCCAGGCCTCCTATACACTGACAGGCCAAATCTGTATCTTTTAATTTGTCCATAAAACCCCAAGCCATGACTTTAGTTTGTGGTGCTCCTAGACTGGTAGTGCCACCTAGGGGCCTGGTTAAAGCAATTCTAGTGACCTTCAGAGAGGCATCTTCATCCTACACCTCAAAACTGTCTTACTGATAATATTCCAAGGAGATTAGTAGCTCACAGTCAACTAATCACCCAAGGAAATAAAGTACAATAGGATAGAACAAGAAGAAATAAAGACAGCAGAAACAGATCCACAAATAACTCAGGGGTTGGAATGATCATTCAGATGGCAAAAAAAAAAAAAAAAAAAAAAAAAAAAAAATTACAGTATCTCAAGAATTAAAAGAGGACTGCTTTGTGATCCAGTAATTCTACTCCCAGGTACATGCCCAACAAAAATACATAGATATATTAATTAGAAGATGTGTATTAAAACTAGAACATTCATTGTAGTACTATTTATAACACCCCCCAAATTGAAACCACCCAAATGCCAACTGACAGCAGAATAGATGAATAAATTGTAGTGTGGTCACACAGTGGAATATTATAAAGCAATGAGAACAAATGATCTAAAGCTACACACAATGTTATGGAGGAAGTTCACAGACATAATGTTGAATAAAAGAAATCAGACATAAAAGGGGATATTTTGTATGATGCCATTCTTTAAAGAGAAAAACAGGCAAAACTAATTTATGTATAAAAAATAGGTTGGTACTTCTGTTTCGTGGGTTTTGTGACTGGAAAGGGAAGGCAGGATAGGTCAGGGATGCTGTTAATGTTCTTTTTCTTGTTCTGAGTGTTGATTAAATGAGTGTTTTTCTTTTGCGAAAATTCGGTGACTTATTCAATTGTATTTTGTATGGCTACATAACAAATTTCCCCAACTAAGCACCTTAAAATGACAAATAATTACCTCATGCAATTTTTGTATCAAGAATCTCAGTTTTGTACAAGAATCTTGAATTTTGTACAAGAATCTGAGTGAGGGGCACCTTTAAGGATCCAACTTCAGCTTAGGTCATGATCTCACAGCTCATGGGTTTGAGCCCTGCACTGGGCTCTCTGCTGTCAGTGTAAATGAAGCCTGCTTCAGTTCCTGTCTCCCTCTCTCTCTGCTCCTCCCCAGCTTGTGCTTTCTCTTGGTCTCAAAAATAAATAAAAACATGAAAAAAAAAAAAAAGAATATGAGTAAGCCTGCTTCAGGATCTCTCATGAGGTTGTCCTCAAACTGTCAGCAGGAGCTGCATTGATCAGAAGGTTCAACAGGAGCTAAAGCATTCACTTCCATGCTAATTCACGTGGGTGTCGTCGGTTCCTCACTGGCTATTAGGTGGAAGCCTCAGTTTCTCCAATGGGTCCCTCCAAGGAGTGCCTGAGTGTCCCCATGACTTGGTAGCTGTCTTGTCCCAGAGTGAGTGATGAGAGGGAGAAGGAAAAGGTGAAGGAGAGAAGGAGGGGGAAGAGGAGAGGGAGGAGAAAAATCCCAAAGTCTTTTTTAACAAGGTATCAGACTGACACACTGTTATTCTGCTTTACTATGTTATAAAAAGTGAGTTACTAAGTCTAGTAATTTGGACTTAAATTAGTAGTCATGGGCTTGGAAATTAAGCTTCAGTTTTTGATGGGAGGCGTATTGTATTAGCTTGGGCTGCTATAACAAAATACCATAGATTGAGTAGGTAGCTTAAACAACAGAAATTTATTTCTCACAGTTCTGGAGGCTGGAAAGTCTGAGATCAAGGTGTCACCTGATTCAGTTCCTGGTGAGGGCCCTCTTCCTGGCTTGTAGATAGCTGTCTTTCTGCTGAGTCCTCACCTGACAGAGGTGCGTGAGGGAAGAGAGAAAGGGAAAGCAGGAGGGAGAGCATGTAATGTGCCCTCTGGTTTCCTCTTATAAGGGCACTGATCTCATCATGAGCACTTCACCCTTATGACTTCACCTAAACCTACTTGCCTCCTGGGGTGCCTGGATGACTCAGTTGGTTGGGTGTCCAACTTCGGCTGGAGTCATGATCTCATTGTTCATGGGTTTGAACCCAGCATCGGGCAATGTGTTGACAGCTCAGAGCCTGGAGCCTGCTTCAGATTCTGTCTCCCTCTCTCTCTGCCCCTCCCTTGCTCACGCTCTGTCTCTTTCTCTCTCAAAAATAAATGAACATTAAAAAAAGTTTTAAATCTAATTTCCCCCCCAAGGGCATGCGCGTGCACACAGACACACACACACACACACATTTATAATAAGGAATTGTTTTTTTTTTTTTTTTAACGTTTATTTATTTTTGAGACAGAGACAGAGCATGAACGGGGGAGGGGCAGAGAGAGAGAGGGAGACACAGAATCGGAAGCAGGCTCCAGGCTCTGAGCCATCAGCCCAGAGCCCGATGCGGGGCTCGAACCCACGGACCGTGAGATCGTGACCTGAGCTGAAGTCGGACGCTTAACTGACTGAGCCACCCAGGCGCCCAAATAAGGAATTGTTTCATACAGTTAAGGAGGCAAAGGCAGAAGCAGACTGGTCTCAAAAAAAAAAAAAAAAAAAAAAGGAGGCAAATTCTCTCTTACTCTGCCTTTTGTTCTATTCAGGCCTTCTGTGGATTGGACCAGGCCTGTCCACACTGGGGAAGGAATTCTGCTTTACTCAGTCTATCAATTCAAATGATAATCTCATCCAGAAACACCCTCACAGACACATCCAGAATAATGTTTAATCGGAGATCTGGCCATCTTGTGACCCAGGCTAGTTGACACATAAAATTAACCATCACAAAAATCAAGGAATTTGTGAACATATTTTTAGAACCACTACAACATGTATGTATGTATGTATCTTCATATATATGTATACAATATTTCATTACAAATTGTTGTAATAAAAGAATCTAGAAAATATCTACATGGAACAGTAAGCCAAAAGAAACAACCCAGCAAGTTTGTTTTTTTTTTTACAGCTTTATTGAAATATCTCAAACTAGACATATTTAAAGTACAATTTGGTAAGTTTCAGACATATAAATATACCCCCATGAAACCCGAAGCATAGTCAAGATGATGAATCTATCCCTCACCCACAGAAGTTTCCTTGTGACCCTTTTTTCATGTTTTTTTAATGTTTATTTATTTTTGAGAGAAAGAGTGTACACATGCATGTGTGAGCGGGGGCGGGGGCAGAGAGAGAGACAGAGGATCTGAAGCAGGCTCTGTGCTGATAGCAGAGAGCACCATGAGGGGCTTGAACGCACAAACCATGATATCATGACCTGAGCCGAAGTCGGATGCCCAACTGATTGAGGTGCTCCAAGGATTTTATATAAATGGAAGCATATACCTTATACTATTTTTGGTCTGGCTTCTTTCATTCAGCATCATTATTTTGAGATTCACCCATTTTGATGCATGTATCAATCTTGTATTATTTTTATTGCTGAATAACTTTCTGTTATATAGATAGGCCACAGTGTGTTTATCCACTCATCTGTTGATGGACATTGTGGTTGTTTCCAAGTTTTTGACTACTACCAGTGAAACTGCTATGGAACATTTCTGTACAGGCGTTTGGATGTTATGCTTTTACCTCTCTTGGGTAAAAACCTAGAAGTGGAACAGATGGGTCATACAGTAGTTGTACCTTCTACATTTTAAGAAACTTCCAAGCCCAACCTGTTTTCCAAAGGGGTTTTATCATTTACATCTGCCAGCAGCGTGTAAGAGTTGTTTTCCCTACATACTCATCAACACTTGATATGGTCACTCTTTTTAATTTTAACCATTCTAGGAGATGTGTGAAGGTATCTTATTTTAATTTTAATAATTTGCATTTCCATAATAATGATGCTGAACATCTTCTCAGATACTTATTTACTACCTGTGTATGTTCTTTGGTGAAATATCTGCTCAACTTATTTGCCCACTTTTAAATTTTTTTAATGTTTATTTATTTTTTAAGGAGAGAGAGACAGAGTGTGAGTAGGGGAGGGGCAGAGAGAGAGGAAGACACAGAACCCAAAATGGGCTCCAGGCTCTGAATTGTCAGCACAGAGCCCAATGTGGGGCGCAAACTCACCAATGGGGAGATTATGACCTGAGCTGGAGTTGGTCACTTAACCGACTGAGCCACCCAGGTGCCCCATATTTGCCCACTTTTAATTGGCTCATCTTACTGAATAGTAAAATATCTTTGGGGAGGCTGGGTAGCTCAGTCAAGTGTCTGACTTTTGATATGTTCAGGACATAATCTCACGATCCGATCCGTGAGATCCAGCACCATGTGGGGCCCTGTGCTGACAGCTCAGAGCCTGTTTGGGATTATCTCTCTCCCTCAAACTGTGAGAGCACGACCTGAGCGAAAATCAAGAATCAGACGCTTGGGGCACCTGGGTGGTTCAGTCCGCTGAGCGTCAGACTTTGGCTCAGGTCATGGCTGAGTGTAGGACTTTGGCTCAGGTCATGATCTCCCCGTTAGAGAGTTTGAGCCTTGTGCGGGGTTCTGTGCTGATAGCTTGGAGCCTGGAACCTGCTTCAGATTCTGTGTCTCTTTCTCTCTGCTCATTCCCCATTTATGCTCTCTGTCTCTCAAAAACAAATAAACATTAAAAAAAAAAAGTCAGACGCTTAACCAACTGAGCCACCCAGCTCCCCACCCCCCCAAATTTTTTTAAATAGTAAAATATCTCTTTTTTTTTTTAAGATTTATTTATTTTTGAGAGAAAGCACGCAAGCAGATAAGGGGCAGAGCCTGATGCAGGGCTCAAACTCATGAGCTGGCTGTGAGATCATGACCTGAGCCGAAGTCCGATGCTCAGCCGACTGAGCCACCCAGGTGCCCCAATAGTAAAATATCTTAATATTCTAGATATAAGCCTTGTATTGATTATACATTTTACAAGTATGTTCTCCCAAACTGGGGCTTGCCTTTTTGTTTTCTTTACAATGTTGTGAAGAACAAAATGTCTTCATTTCTTTTGTAGTAAAACATACATAGCTTAATATTTATCATTTAACCATTTATAGGTATTTAATTCAATGGCATTAAATGTATTCACAATGTTGTGTATCAGATTGACTATGTATACCCAAGATTTTTTCATCATTCCCAACATAAACTCTGAACCCATTAAAAAATAACTTCATATTCTCTCCTCCCCAGCCCCAGAAACCACTATTTTATTTTTTGCTTTTATGAATTTGCCAATTCTAGGTACCTCATACACGTGGAATAGTATAGTATTTGCCCTTCAGTGTCTGACTTTTTTCATTTAGCATAGTATTTTGAAGGTCCTTCCATGTTGTAGCATATTTCAAAGTTTCATTCCTTTCATGGTTGAATAATATTCTATTGTATCCAAATTAGAAAGAAAGAAATAAAATTATCTCTGTAGGTAACATGATCTTATATGTAGAAAACCCTAAGGATTGGGAAAAAACTATTATAACTAATAAATTTAGCAAAGTAGCAGGATACAAAATCAATAAACAAATTAATTGCATTTCTACTCACTAACAGTGAACAATCTGAAAAAGAAATTAAGAAAACAATTCTGGTTACAATAATATCAACAAGAAAAAAAAACACTGAGGAATTAAGTTAACCAAGGAGGTAAAAGACTTGTAAATTGAATACTATAAAAACATTGCTGAAGGAAATTAGAGAACACATAAGTAATGGGAAAAAACAACTCATGTTCATGGATCAAAAGACAATATTGTTAAGATGTCAATACTAGTTAAGTGTAAATCACTAGTTAAGTGATTTACAGATGCAACGCATTTTTTGTTTTTCAGTGTACAAGTTTTCTACTTCCTTGATTAGATTTATTCCTAAATATTAATTTGGGGGAATGCTATTAGAAAATCAAAATCATGATGAGATAACACCTCACAAAGAAGACATCTAGATAGCTAACAGAAGATATCCAGATGGCTAACAGAAACATGAAAAGATGCTCAACATCACTCATCAGAAGCAAAATACAAATCAAAACCATAATGAGATACCACCTCACACATGTTAAAATGACTACAATTAACAACACAAGAAACAACAAATGGTGGTGAGGATTCAGAGAATGAGAACACTCTTGTATTGTTGGTGGGAATGCAAATTGGTGCAGCCACTATGGAAAACAGTATGGAGGTTCCTCAAAAAGTTAAAAATAGAACTTCCTTATGACCTAGCAATTGCACTACTAGGTATTTGGGTACATACCTATAAAAATGCAGATTAAGGGTTACACGCACCCTGATGTTCATAACATCATTGTCAACAATAGACAAACTATGGAAATATATATATAATATTGCTCAGTCATCAAAAGGAGTGAAATCTTGCCATTGACAACAATGTGGATGGAGCTAGAGTGTATTATGCTAAGCAAAATAAGGCAGGCAGAGAAAGACAAATACCATGATTTCACTCATATATGGAATTTAAGAGACAAAACAGATGAACATAAGGGAAAAGGAAAAAAAGAGAGAAGGATACAAACCATAAGAGACTCTAAAAGGTAGAGAACAAACTGAGGGTTGATGGAGGGATGTGGGTGGGGGATAGGCTAAATGGGTGATGGGTATTAAGGAGAGTGCTTTCTTGCTGAGCACTGGCTATTACATGTAAGTGATGAATCACTAGATTCTACTCCTGAAAACAATACTACACTATATGTTAACTAACCAGAGTTTAAATAAAAATTTGAACAAACAAGAAGCAAATTAAAACAAAAAACAGAATCTCTTAATTTTCTTTTTGGATTATTGCTGGTGTACCATAAAACACAACAGGTTTTTGAGAATTAGTCTCATACCCTGTAACTTTATTAGATTTGTATATTCACTTTAGTAGCTTTCTTGTGGATCACTTGGCATTTTCTATATATAGGGTCATGTCATCAGCAAATATAGTTTTACCCTGTTCTTTCAATTTGGATGCTTTTTATTTATTTTTATTGTTTAACAGCACTGGCTAGGACTTCCTCTACAATGTGAACAACAGTGGTGGAAGTACACATCCTGAGCTTGTTTGTTTCTGATCTTAGGAGGCAAAGCTTTCATTTTCAGCCACTGAGTATGACATTAGCTGTGGACTTTTTAATGGATACCCTATATCATATTGGGTCATTTTACTTCTGTTCTTAGTTTTCTGAGAGTTTTTATTATGAAAGGGTTCTGGATTTTGTCAAATGCCTTTCCCATACCAATTGGGATTTTTTTCCCCATCTTTCTGTTAGGGTATGTATTACATTGATTTTCTTATCTTGACTCACTCTTGCATTCCTTGGATAAATTCCACTTGATCATGCTGTTGGATTTGATTTAGTAATATTTTATTGAGGGTTCTTGGCATCTGTATGCATAAAGAATATTGATCTATAATTTTCTTTTCTTGTGATGTATTTATCTGGGTTTGGTTTAAAGATAAGGCTGGCCTCATAGAGTGAGTTAGGAAGAGGTCACTGCTTCTTTAATTTATTTGGAAAATTTTGAGAAGGATTTTTGTTAATTCTTCTTTAAATGTTTGGTAGAATTCACTAGTAAAGCCATATGGCCCAGTATTTGTCTTTGTTGGGAAGTTTTAAATTATTTTTTTAGGTTTTTGTTTTGAATTCCAGTTATTTAACAGAGTGTAATATTAGTTTCAGGTGTACAATTTATTGATTCAGCACCTATATACAACACCTGGTGCTCATCGCAAATGTACTCCTTAATCCCCATCACCTATTTAACCCATCCTCTCATCCATCTCCCCTCTGGTAGCCATCAGTTTGTTCCCTATAGCTAAGAGTGCGTTTCTTGGTTTGCCTGTCTCCTTTTTCCCCCTATGATGTTGGTGAAGATGCAGAGAAAGGGCAACCCTCTTACACTGTTGGTGGGAATACAAACTGATACAGCCACTCTGTACCAGTCCTCAAAAAGTCCTTAAAAATGAAGGTCCTCAAAAGTTAAAAATAGAACTCCCCTATGATCCAGCAATTGTACTACTAGGTATTTATGCAAAGATACAAAAATACTGATTTGAAGGGATATACATGCACCCTGATGTTTATAGAAGCATTATCAACAATAGCCAAATTATGGAAAGAGCCCAAATGTCCATCTACTGATTAATGGGTAAGAAGATATGGTGTGTGTGTGCGTGTGTGTGTATAGAGCTATCTCTCTCTCTCTCTCTCTCTCTCTCGAATGGAACATTACTCAGTCATAAAAAAGAATGAAATCTTGTCACATACAACAACATGGATGGAGCTGGAGAGTATTACGCTAAGTGAAATAAGTCAGTCAGAGAAGGACAAATACCATATGGTTTTACTCATATGTGGAATTTAAGAAATAAAACAAATGAACATGGGCAGGGAGGAAGAGAGAGGCAAACCATAAAACACTCTTAACTATAAGAGAACAAAATGATGTTCCTGGGAGGGAAGATGGGTGGGGGGATGGGTTAAATGAGTGATGGGGATTAGGGAGGGCATATGTGATGAGCACTGGGTGTTGTATGTAAGTGCTGAATCACTAAATTCTACACCTGAAACTAAAAAAAAGAAAAGAAAGGAAAGAAAAGAAAATCTGGAGGCATCACAATTCTAGACTTCAAGTTATATTACAAAGCTGTAGTGATCAAGACGGTATGGTACTAGCACAAAAGTAGACACAGAGATCAATGAAGAGAATAGAAAACACAGCAATGAACCCACAACTACATGGTCAATTAATCTTCAACAAAGCAGAAGAGAATGTTCAAAGGAAAAAAGACAGTCTCTTCAACAAATAGTATTGGTAAAACTGGACAGCAACATTCCAAAGAATGAAACTAGACCACTTTCTTATACCATACAGAAAAATATATTCAAAATGGCCTAAAGATTTAATTGTGAGACAGGAAACCATCAAAATCCTAGAGGAGAATACAGACAGTAACTTCTTTGACATCAGCCATAGCAACTTTTTACCAGATAGGTCTCCTGAGGCAAGGGAAACAAAAGCAAAAATAAAGTATTGGAACTTTATCACAATAAAAAGTTTCTTCATAGTGAAGGAAACAATCAACAAAACTAAAAGACAACCCATGGAATAGGAGAAGATAGTTGCAAATGACATATCTGATAAAGGGTTAGTATCCTAAATATATTTTTAAAAAACTTATAAAACTCAACAACCAAAAATCAAATAACTCAATTAAAAAGTTGAGTGGGCAGAAGACACGAATAGACATTTTTCCAAAGAGGATATCCATACGGCCAACAGACCCATGAAAAGATGCTCAACATTACTCATCACCAGGGAAATACAAATTAAAACTACAATCAGGGGCACCTGGGTGGCTCAGTCATTAAGTGACTGATCATTGATTTCTGCTCAGGTCATGATCTCATGGTTTGTGGGATCAAGTCCCGCATCTGTGCTGTCAGCACAGAGCCTGCTTGGGATTCTCTCTCTCTCTTTCTCTCTTTCTCTCTCTCTCTCTCTCTCTCTCTCTCTGACCTTCCTCTACTCATGCTCCCCCACTCTCAAAATAAAATAAACATTAGAAAACTACAATGAGATATCATCCTACACTTGTCAGAATAGCTACAGTTAACACAAAAAACAACAGGTGTTGGGAGTATGTGCAAAAAGGGGAACCCTCTTACACTGTTGGTGGGAATGCAAACTAGTGCAGCCACTCTGGCAAACAGTATGGAGGTTCCTCAAAAAGTTAAAAATAGAACTACCCTATGATCCATTAATTGTACTACTAGATATTTACCCAAAGAATACAAAAATACTAATACAAAGGGATATGTGCACCCTGATGTTCATAGCAGCATTATCTACAATAACCAAACTATGGAAATAGCCCAAGTGTCCATGGACTGATGAATGGATAAAGAAGATGTAGAATATATATATACAAAGAAATAATACTCAGCCATAAAAAAGAATGAAATCTTGCCATTTGCAATGACATGGATGGAGCTAGAGAGTATAATGCTAAGCAAAAAAATCAGAGAAAGACAAACACCATACGATTTCACTCATTGTGAAATTTGGGAGGTTTTAAATTATTAATTAAACCTCTTTACTTATAATAGGTCTTTTGGGATTTTCTTTGAGTCAGGATAGCTAACTGTGTGTTTCAAGGAATTTGTCCATTTATTCTGAATTATATAATCTGTTGACATACAATTTTTTACAGATATATACTTATATTTTTTTTATCTCTGTAAGATTGGTAGTAATGTCCCCAGTTTAATATTTTTAGTTTTTTGCCTCTTCCTTCTCACTCTAAAGCTGTCAGTTTTGCTGATCTTTTCAAAGAACTAACTTTTGGTTTCATCATTTTTCTCTATTATTTTTCTCTTCTCTATTTTAAATTCATCCTAATCTTAATTATGTCACTATTAGCTTCTATTAGCTTTGGATTTAGTTTGCTCCTCTTTTTCTAGTTCCTTGATTTGGAGAAGTTAGGTTATCAATTTGAGATCTTTCTTCTTCTTCTTTTTTTTTTTTTTTTTTGAGAGAGAGAGCACAAGTGAACAAAGGGCAGAGAGAGACAGGAAAAGAGAGGAAGATAATCCCACTAGGGGCAGAAAGAGAGAGAGAGATGGAGAGGGAGAGAGAGAGAAGTGGGGCTCATGCTCATTTGAAGCAGGGCTCGAACTCATGAACCATAAAATCATAACCTGAGGTGCAGTCAGATGCTTAACCGACTGAGTTACCCAGGCATCCGATCTTTCTTCCTTTTTAATGTAGGTATTCACAACTGTAAATTTCCCTTGAGAACTGCTTTTGTGGTATCCCATAAGTTTGGATATGTTGTGTTTTCTTTTTTATTTGACTCAAGTACTTTTTATTCCCTCATGATTTTCTCACCTTTTTGTTGTTGAAGAGTGTGTTGTTTAATCTCCACATGTATGTGAATTTTTCTCTTTTCCTTCTGTCATTGATTTCTAACTTCATCTTTTTTTTTTTTTAACATTTATTTATTTTTGAGACAGAGAGAGACAGAGCATGAATGCAGCAGGGTCAGAGAGAGAGGGAGACACAGAATCTGAAACAAGCTCCAGGCTCTGAGCGGTCAGCACAGAGCCCGACGCGGGGCTCGAACTCACGGACCGTGAGATCATGACCTGAGCCGAAGTCGGCCACTTAACCGACTGAGCCACCCAGGCGCCCCTCATCTTCTTTTTTTTAAATTTTTTTTCAATGTTTATTTATTTTTGAGAGAGAGAGAGAGAGACAGACAGAGTATGAGCGGGGAGGGGCAGAGAGAGAGGGAGACACAGAATCCGAAGCAGGCTCCCGGCTCTGAGCTGTCAGCACAGAGCCGGATGCAGGGCTTGAACCCACAAACTGCGAGATCATGACCTGAGCCGAAGCCGGACTCTTAACCAACTGAGCCACCCAGGTACCCCTCATCTTCTTATTGTAAGCAAAAATACATTGTATGATATCTATTTTAAAAGATCAATTAGGCAGATGCCTGGGTGGCTCAGTTGATTGAGCTTCTGACTTTGGCTCAGGTCATGATCTCATAGTTCGTGGGTTTGAGCCTTAAGTCAGGCTGTGTTGATACTGTGGAGCCTGCATGGGATCCTCTGTTCCTCTCTCTCTCTCTGCCCCTCCCCTGCTCGTGCTCTCTCTCTTTCTCAAAATGAGTAAACATTAAACAATTTTTTTAAAGAATCTATCAGGACTTGTTTGTGACCTAATTTATTTAGGAATTTTCCAAGTGCTCTTTAGAAGAATATATATTCTGCTGTTTTGGGTGGAGTGTTGGTTTATGTCTGTTAGGTCTAGTTGGTTTCTTGTGTTGTTCAATTGCTTTACTTCCTTATTATCAGCTGTCTGGTTGTTCTATCTCTTTTTAAAAGATAGCCTTTGAAGTCTCCAACCGTTATTGTAGTACTATTTCCCTTTTCAGTACTATCAATTTTTCCTTCATATACTTTGAGGGTCTGTTACTAGGTTTGTAAATAGTGTATCTTTTTTCTGTAGTAAACCTTTTTTAACATACAATATCTTTGTCTATTGTAATCTTTTTTCTTTAAAGTCTATTTGTTTGATATTAGTATAATCATTCCAGCTCTCTTTTATTTACTATTTGCATGGAATATCCTTTTCTGTCCTTTCACTTTCAACCAATTTGAGTTTTTGGACTGAAAGTGAGCCACTTATCGGAAGCATATAGTTGGATCATGTGTTTTAATCCATTGTGTTAATCTCTCATTTGACTGCAGAGTTTAATTTAGTTACATAAAGTAGAAACTAATAAGGAAGGAATTCTGCTATTTTGCTACTGCTTTCTTATATGCTTTATAGGACTTTCATGTATCTCATTCTATTATTGCCTTTTTTGTGTTCAGTTGATTATTTCTGTAGTAAAGTTAAAAACATTTTTTAATGTTTATTTATTTTTGAGAGAGAGGGAGAGGGAGGGAGGGAGGGAGGGGCAGAGAGAGAGGGAGACACAGAATCTGAAGCAGGCTCCAGACCCTGAGCTGTCAGCACAGAGTCCGACTAGGGGCTCGAACCCACTAGCCATGAGATCATAACCTGAGCTGAAGTTATAACTGACTGAGCCACCCAGGCACCCGTCTGTAGTAAAATCTTTATTCCCTTATATCCTTTTGTGTATGTTGTATAAATACATTTTTGTCCTTACCATGGGGATTAAATTTAGTATCCTAAATTTATAACAATCTAATTTGAATTTATATCAACTTAAATCTGTTCCTATACAGCTCATTCTTCCTCCTTTTACTGATGTCAACAATTATATATTTGTATTTTTGGTGCTCAATGCCATAGATTAGTAACTCTTTTTATGCATTTGTCTTTTAAATAATGTGGAAAATAAAAAATGGAGTTACAAGGAAAAATTGCAATAGCACTAGCTTTTATAATTGTCACATACTAATCTTTATTTCCTTTTTTTTGGTAAATGAAAATTTATTATTGCCATGTTTTCATCATCAAAAGTTATTATCTTGGTCTTTCTTTCTTGCCTTTGTATAGGGCCAAAAGAGAGACATTGGCTATTTTAATAACCTTAAAGTGAACTCCAGGAATGTCACTGACAGCATGACCTTTGCAACCAAACCCAGCAACCAGAACCTCATCATTTTCCTCAATAAAATTCAAACAACCACCATTGAGTACAAAGGCTGTGATTTTTTTTGCCATTCTTTTTAAAAAAATTATTAATTTATTATTATTGTTTTTTAACTTACATCAAAGTTAGCATATTATACAACAATGATTTCAGGAGTAGATTGCAGTGATTCATCCCCTGTGTATAACACCCAGTGCTCATCCCAACAAGTGTCTTCCTTAATGCCCCTTTCCCATTTAACCCATCCCCCCACGCATAACCCCTCTAGCAATCCTCAGTTTGTTCTCTGTATTTAAGAGTCTCTTATGGTTCATCTCCCTCTCTGTTTTTATATTACTTTTGTTTCCCTTCCCTTATGTTCATCTATTTGTATCTTAATTCCACATGAGTAAAGTAGTATATTTGTCTCTGACTAATTTTGCTTAGCATAATACCCTCTAGTTCCACCCATGTAGTTGCAAACTGCACGATCATTCTTTCTGATTGCTGAGTAATACTCTATTATATATATATACCGCATCCTCTTTATCCATTCATCCATCTATGGACATTTGGGCTCTTTCCATACTTTGGCTATTGCCAATAGCACTGCTATAAACATTGGGGTGCATGTGCCCCTTTGAAACAGCACACCTATATCCCTTGAATAAATACCTAGTAGTGCAGTTGCTGGATCATAGGGTAGTTCTATTTTTAATTTTTTGAGGAACTTCCATACTGTTTTCCAGAGTGGCTGCACCAGTTTGCATTCCCACCAGCAGTACAAAAGAGATCCTCTTTCTCTGAATCCTTGCCAACATCTATTGTTGCCTGAGTTGTTAATTTTAGTCATTCTGACTGGTGTAAGGTGGTATCTCATTGTGGTTTTAATTTGTATTTCCCTGATGACGAGTGATATTGAGCATTTTTTCATGTGTCTTTTAGCCATCTGGATGTCTTCTTTGGAAAATTATCTATTCATGTCTTTTGCCCATTTCTTCACAGGATTATTTGTTTTTGGGGTAAGTTTGATAAGTTCTTTATAGATTTTGGATACTAAACCTTTATCTGATACGTCGTTTGCAAATATCTTCTCCCATTGGGTCAGTTGCCTTTTAGTTTTGCTGATTGTTTCCTTTGCTGTGCAGAAGATTTTATCTTGATGTGGTCCCAATAGTTCATTATTATTATTATTATTATTTTTATTATTATTATTATTGCCATTCTTGATTAGCTGGAACCTGACACACTTCCTAATGGCAGAATTTGGCTATTTGGCTTCAAGGACTACTTTTTCCAGCACAATTCTTTTGCATGGAAAGTGCCACCAAAAGTGTTGGCCTTCAGGGCTGTGCCAAAATGGGCCTTCTGGCATGTTTATCACTTCTGATCTTGTCGTTGGCTATGGAGCTTCCTGGAAGTATGAAAACTATGACACTTGCCCATCCTGCCAGCACCACAGGCCTGAGCAAAAGAGAGAAGCAGCACAGGAAGGATCCACAAGTTTTACCAATCTTTATTTCTTCATATAGTTTTGAGTTACTGTCTAGCATTCTTTCATTTCAACTTGAAGGATTCCCTTTAGCATTTCTTGTGGAACAGCTCTAGTGGTAACATACTCCCTCAGTGTTTATCCGAGAATGTCAGAATTTCTCCCTCATATTTGAAGGAGTTTTGCTGAATATAGAAATAATAATGGACTTTCTTTTTTTTTTTTTTTTCTCTTTCAGCACTTTGAATATATCAGCACACTACATTCTGGCCTCCAAGATTTCTCATGAGAAATCAGTTGATAACCTTATTGATATTCCTTCTGGTGAGGAGCTGTTTCCCTCTTGCTGTTTTTAAGATTGTCTTTGGATTTTCATAGTTTGACTATAATGTGTGGGGGGTTTTGTTGGCTTGTCTATACTAGTTGGAATTTGTTGAGTTTCTTAGATTTGTAGATTCATGTCTTAAACCAAATTTGGGAAGTTCTCTATCCTTATTTCCTCAAATATTCTTTCTGCTCCTTTCTCACTATTTTCTACTTATGTGATTCCTACAACATATATGTTGGACTGTTTTATAGTGTCCCACAGGTCATTTACGCTCAGTTCACTTTTCTCCATTCCTTTTTCTTTCTATTCCTTAAACTAAATAATTTCAATAGCCTTATCTTAAAGTTTGCCAATTCTTTCTTCTGCTTGCTCCAATATACTTTTAAAACATTCCAGTGAATTTTTATTTCATTTATTGTACTTTTCAGTTCGAGAATTTCTTTTTAAATTTCTACCTCTTTTTGATATTGATGTTCTCATTTTGTTCATACATCATCTTCCTGTCTATTCCCATGTTTTCCTTTAGCTCTTCTAGCATCTTTAAGAAAGTTTTTAACTAGACTTCATGCCCAGCGCAGTGCCCAGCGTGGGACTTGAACTCATGACCCTGAAATCAAGACCTGAGCTGAGATCAAGAGTTTGACACTTAACTGACTGAGGCACCTAGGTGACCCAAGAAAGTCATATTTAATGTTTTGTCTAATAAGTCGATGTCAGTGGTTCCTCAGAGACAGCTCATGGTGATTATTTTGTTCCTTTAAATGGTCTATACTTTACTGTTTTTCTTTTTCCCTTTTGTATGTCTGTGATTTTTTGTTGTTGAAACTGGACATTTGAATTTCATAATGTGGAAACTCTGGAATCAGATTGTTCCCCTTCTCCAGAATTTTCTCTCTCTCTCTCTCTCTCTCTCTCTCTCTGTTTTTAAAGTTGTTCAAGGGTGTCTTTGCTTGTGATTAGCCTGAGATGAAAGCTCGAGATCTTCTCAGTTCTTTTCTGACACTCTGTTTCCATGGGTATACATAGAAGTTTTCTAAATTTCCCTGTATACATGTCTGATTTTGAATGTCATAATCCTTAAATGTCTGACTCTCGAAGGGGAAAAAAAAGGTAAAAAGAAACAGAGAGAAAAAATACCCCAGGGACTGTTCTTCAGTCCCTTGCTAGGAATTTCAACTGGTGCAAGTTAAAACAACAGTGGCCAGCCTCTGGGCTGCATCTCAGTGGTCAGAAGCAGCAGTCAAAAATCAGAATACTGGGACACCTGGGTGGCTCAGTCAGTTGAGCATCCTACTCTTGGTTTCAGCTCAGGTCATGATCCCAGGATCATGGGATTGAGACCTGCATCAGGCTCCATGCTGAGTGTGGAGCCTGCTTGAGATTCTCTCTTTCTCTCTCTCCCTCTGCCCCTCTCCCTGGCTTGTGTACATGCTCTTTCCCTAAAATAAAAACAAAACAAAAATACTTGCCTTAAAAAAAAATCAGAATACCAAACACCAATATTTGGGGACAAAGTCCTTATTGCCCACAGTGGGCACAGTGGGAATTGCTTATTGCAGCCCTTATTGCTCACAGTGGGAATACCAAACACTAATATTTGGGGACAAGGTCCTTATTGTCCATGGTGGTTCCAGAAAGCCACACCAGGAACATAGATTTGCCTGCTTGCTGTAGGCTTCAATGGATGGAAAATGGGTAGCCATTACTGTGCTAAAACTGAAATTAATAAAAATAAACTGCAATTTACTAGCCAAGCTTTCCCCAGGAAGCTGTAATCATCCATATAGACTTGAGTTCCAAAATACTTACATCAGATGATTTCTGCCAGTATAATTTTTGTGGAAAGACAGATTGTGGAGAGACAGATTCCTGATTCTTCTTAGTCTTCTATCTTCCTTTACTTCACTCCAATGTTTTAATGTTGATGACATATATTTTATATTTCTCTTCATATTTCATGCCTTTGTGTTATCATTAAGAATCCCAGTTGCTTTTATAAAAAAATATTATATTTAGGTCTTTACCCCATTTTGAGATTAAAAAAAATGATATGGTGTGAACTGAAGTTCATTATTTAAACAAGTGGATGTCAAATTGTTCCAGCACCATTTGTTGAAAATACTATGTTTTCTTTATTGAGTTACTTTGACAACTTTGTTGAAAATAAATTTACTATATACCTTTGGGTCTATTTCTGCATGCCCTATTCTATTCCATTCATCTATTTATATGTTTTTGTATAAATATCATACTGTCTTAATGACTGAGCTTTAAAAAACTTTTTAAATATTTATTTATTTTTGAGAGAGAGAGAGAGACAGAGAGTGAGTGGGGGAGGGGCAGAGAAAGAGGGAGACACAGAATCTGAAGCAGGCTCCAGGCTCTGAGCTGTCAGCACAGAGCCCAATGCGGGGCTTGAACTCATGAACCATGAGATCATGACCTGAACCAAAGTCGGCCGTTTAACCAACAGAGCCACCCAGGCACCCCAATATGACTAGCTTTAAAGTAACTCAAAATCAGTGTAGGTCTTTCAACTATGTTCTTTTTTTCAAAATTTTTTGGTTTTTCTAGTTCCTTTGCATTTTTGAATAAATTACAGAATCAGTTTGGCAGTTTCTCAAAAAAAAGCTGATTGAAATTTGATTAGGAATAAATTTAATCTATAAATCAAGTGCACACTGGGGTGCAGTTCAGGGGAAACTAAGTGCGGGGTTCTAGAGTCTTGTCCTAGTGGAGTCACACAGGACATGCTTAGTTTCCCCCAACAAAAGATGTCACAACCTGCGTGAAATGTTGTTTATCAAGAGAGGTCATTAGAAACTAAATGCCCAAGATTTTGATTGGGGTATGATCACAAGATAACTTTATTCTGGTGAATAATCAAATTCCAGACTGCCAGGATGAAAGCAAGTGTTCAGCATATACCATATTGTTTGTACAAAAAGTTTAGATTCAACAATCCTCTATTACCAGTTAATGGTAGAAATTCTCCTGAAATCTAAGTTTCCAGACAACAGCCGAGGACCAACCTTATAAGATGCTATCAAAGCATAGCAGTCAAACTAGCTATGTTAATCTTTTTCTACACTGTTACCATAATTTATTTTCTAATCTTTCACTTTTTAACTTTACTATTTTTTTTATTGTGTTAAAATACATATAACATAATTTTTCCCATTTTAAGTGCACAATTAGTGGCATTAGTTATATTCACAATGTCGCATACCATCCATTCACTTTTAACCTATTTGTTTTATGTATAAAGTGGGTTTCTTATAGGCAGTATTTATAGCAGTTTGCTGTTTTTTATCCAAAGTGAAAATCCATGCCTTTTAATTCAGAGTGTTTATACCACTTATATTTTTCATACCATTTATATTTGATTATGGATTAGCTTGGATTTAAGTCTACCACCTTGCTATTTTTTTTTCATTTGTCCTATCTGTATTTTTTACTACTTTTTCCTGCCTTGTTTACTTATTTTTGTTCTTCCTTGTTTGGAATGAACAGTGTATTTTTATAATGCCACTTATCTCCATTGTGGCTTTAATAAGTATAACTGTTATTTTTGTTTTATTTTTAGTGGTTGCACTAGACTTTATACATATTTAACTTGTCACTGTTTACCTTCAAGTAATACAATAGTATTTCACATATAGCATAATAATTTAATGGGGTGCCTGTGTGGCTCAGTCGGTTAAGCCTCCAACTTCAGCTCAGGTCATAATCTCGCAGTTCGTGAGTTCAAGCCCTGCATCCGGGCTCTGTGCTGACAGCTCGGAGCTTGAATCCCACTTTGGATTCTGTGTCTCCCTCTCTCTCTCTGTTCCTCCCCAACTCACACTCTCTCTCATGTCTCTCTCTCAAAAATAAATAATTTAAAATTTTTATAAAAAAAATAATTTAAACATACTTCAAATTTATCCCCTTGTAATCTGTGCTATTGTTGTCATACACGTTATTAAATCCCACAATATATTATTATTATTGCTGTCAACCTGAAGCCAGCAAATTATGATTCACTATCCAGTTGTCTCCATACCATTTGTTGAAAAAAACTTCTCTCCTCCATATAATTGTCTTGACACCTTGTTGAAATCTTGTGATGTCTTTGTCTGGTTTTAGTATCAGAATGATATTAGTTGCATATTCCATTGTATGTATATACCACATTAAAAAATCTATTAATCTGTGATTGGACACTTAGGTTATTTCCACTTTTTGGCTATTGTGAAGTATGCTGCTATGAACGCTGGCATACCCTGTTTTCAATTCTTTAGGGTTTATACCTTGGAGTAGAATTAATGGATCATATGACAAGTCTATGTTTAACTTTTTGATGAACATCTTCAATGATTTTCAATTATATATATACACACACACATACATACATACATACATACACATACATATACACACATATTAAAGTTATATCATTAGTGGTCACTCTAGGACTTACTATACACATTTTAACTTATCAGAGGCAGGTTCAGATTTATACTAACTTAATTCCAGTAAGATACATAAACATAACTATATAGCACTATTCCTTTCCCCCTTTTTGTGATATTACTGTTATATATATTATACCTCACGCATGTTAAGCTCTAAATGCATTGTTGTAATTATTACTTCATATAATTTAATGGCTTTTAAAATAAGAAAATGAAAGAGAGCAAATACGTATCTATAGCTTTAAAAAATATTTACCTTCTTTATTATCATTTCCAGTTCTCTTTATTTGTTCTTGTGTATTTGAGTTGGCATCTGGAGTAATTTCTTTAGCTCAGTACAATTTTGCTGCACCCATTTCCTTTGTGTTATTATTGGCAAGTATTTTATATTTCTATAAGTTATATGCCCAAAGAAACATTATAAACATATTGTTTCATACAATTGTTTTTAAAATCAGCTAAGAGAAGAAAAGAGGAACAAACAGGATCTCATAGAGTTGTGTAGAATACTCCATGTGACAACAAAATGCACATTTTTTTCGAGCACCTATGGAATATAAATCAAATGGACCATATACTAGGTTATAAAACAACCTCAACAAATTTAAAATTTGTTGAGTAACTAGAAATCAACAGTATAAGGATAACAGGATATCCCTAGATACTTGGGAACTAAACAATATACTTCAAAATAATCCATGGATGAAAGACAAAGGCTCAAGGGAAATTTTAAAAAATACAATGAACTGAACAAAAATAAAAATTAAACATAACAAAATTTGTGGAATGTAGCCAAAGCAATGTTGAGAGGGGAATTTTAGCAGTAAATGCTTATATTATAAATGAGGGAGTGGCATCAGAAAGATGGCTTAATAATATTCCTCTCATTTGTGACCCTCCTCAACAACAACAATTTGTCATCCATCTATAGTCTATGGGATCCAGTACTACATACCAATCGATCCAGGAGGAGTCTTGCTCACTGTGCATCAGGTAATAGGCATATGGACCTTAGTCCTCACAGGAACCCTGCAGTGACCCAAGAACTGACTCCAGCCCCTCTTGGCCATGGTCCATGAGCCCCTGGAGAACGCTGTCTTAGACAATCAATTATAGGAAAGAGTCTTTGTGGAAGTCCAAGTTTCCAGTGGAGAAGTTCCATCATACCACTGAAGCAAAAAATATGAATTTAGATGCATTGGAGAAGGCAAGAGGAACACTTTAACTTATCTGCATCACCCCTTCTCCAAGGTGGCACAGCTCAGGGCCAAGATATCTTCTCAGCTTGTGGTTTCTCCTGCAGGGGAAAGTGAGAGTGTTGAGTGAGCACCTGGCTTTCCTAGCTGTGCAGTATGCTGCCAAAGGGGCCTATTTATTCCTCATGCCAGCCAGAGTACTGAATCATGAGTTACATAACTGGAGGGCCAGGAAGAGGCTGGGAATGTGGCAGATAGGACTCCTGGAGGACATTAAAGGAATGAAGATCCTATCAACCACATTGCATTCTCCATCAAAAAGCCCACCCACAAGCTGCTAAGGATGTTTCACCTGCAGATGCCTGCAATCTGGTCCATAGGCACCCCCAGAACTCTGTGTACCTCGCCCACATGCCACATCCTATGGTTGGCTCCCTATGTTTGTTCTCAATGGTGGTGGTAAGAGCAAGCTCTGGCAGATGGCTTGTGAGCATGCAAAGAAAGCAGCCCCAAACTGCAGGCTAGGGAGAGACAACAAACATAAATTTTTTTCCACCACCCTTGGGAAAGAAAAAAAGAGACTGCCAGCACCCACCCTGGTGCATTTCAGGGTTGAGAAAAGGCATACAAACTTAATAATTTTGCCATCAAAGGGAGCAAAAAGTGTACAGTAAGCATGTCCATAGAAGGACCAAGAAAGCCTCAGAATCACTAGCAGAGCTGACAGAGGTATTTCTCTCCTGTGTGCAGTTAGTAAGACTGGAGGAAGTGACTGCTACTTCAAATGCAAAGACATCAACACAAAACTTCAAGAACTATGGAAAATCAAAGAAACATAACACCACTCAGGGATCACTACAATTTACTAGTAGTCAATTCCAAAGACATGCAGATCTGAGATATACTAATAAAGAATTAAAAATAGCTGTTTCAAGGTACAAAAAAGAATTAAAAATAGCTGTTTCATTGAGCTACAAAAAACCTGATTTCAGTGAAATAAGGAAAATATACACAAACAAAATGAGAAGTTTAAAAAAGAGATAGAAATTGGGGCCACTGCCTGGCTCAGTCAGAAGAGCATGTGACTCTTGATCTAAGGATCATGAGTTTGAGCCTCATGTTGAGTGTAGACATTACTTAAAAAAATAAAACCTTTAAAAAAGAGAGATAGAAATAATAAAAAGTAGCTGCACAAAAATTCAGGAGCTAAAGAATATAATAAATGAAGAATGAGATAGAGAACATCAACATTAGAATGGATTGAGCATAAGAAAGAACCTGTAAGTTCAAGACAGGAACTTTGAAATTATCTAGTCAGAATAGAATTTTTAAAAAATGATAGAGTGACAAAAGCCTACATGATATATGGGATACCACCAAAAGGAAGAATTTGTAAATGATTGGTGCTCCAGAAGGGGAAGAAAGAAGAGGGCAGAAAGTTTATTTAAAGAAATACTGGCTGAGAACATCTCAAATCTGGGGAGAGATTTAGATTACTAAGCTAATGAAGTTCATAGGTCACCAAACAAACTCAACTTAAAGAGATTTTCTTCAAGGAGTGCCTGGGTGGCTCAGTTGGTTGAGCATCCAACTCTTGATTTCAGCTCACATCATGATCCCAGGGGTGTGGGATTGAGCCCTGTGTAAGGCTCTGTATTGAACATGGAGCCTGCTTAAGAGTCTCTCCCTCTGCCCCTCTGCCCCCACTGGTTCTCTCTCTCTCTCTCTCTCTCTCTCTCTCTCTCTCAAAAAAGAGAGAGATCTTTTTCAAGACACATTCTAATAAAAATGACAAAAATCATATTCAGAGGGAGAATCGTAAAAACAGGATAAGAACAGAAGCTTGTACCTTACAAGGAACTCTCATAAAGCTATCAGTGGATTTCTCAGCAGAAACCTTATAGGCTAGGAGAAAGTGGGATTATAAACTCAAAGTGCTGAAAGGAAAAAAATGTTATCCAAGAATATTATATCTGGCAAAGGTGTTCTTCAGAAATGATGGGAAAATAAAGATACTCCTATAGAAAAACAAAAGTTAAGAGATCATGTTGGGTTCTCTGCTGTTAGCACAGAGCCCATTTCAGATCCTCTGTCCCTCTCTCTCTCTTCCTCTTCCCCACTTATGCTCTCACTCTCTCCAAAATAAATAAACTTAAAAAAAAAAAAAAACAACAAAGTGGCTGTACCATTTTTCATTCCCACCAGCAATAGATGAGAGTTCCTGTTGTTCTACATCCTTGTTGGCATTTGGTATTGCCAGGTTTTTTTTTTTTTTTTTTTTTGTCAGTTCTTTTACTTTAGCCAAGCTAATAGATGTGTATTAGTTATTTCATTGTTTTTTTGAATTTTTAATTCCCTAATTGAAGCATCTTTTCACATACTTACAGCTATCTGTATATCTTCTCTGGTGAAGTGTCTGTCATCATTTGTGCATTTTTAAATTGTGTTGCTTGTTTTCCTATTGTTGAATTTTGAGAGTTCTATGAAGAGTTTATATACATTGCATACAAGTCCTTACTATCAGATAACTTATTTGCAAATATTTTCTCTGAGTATGAGGCTTGTATTTTTAATCTTTTAACATTGACTTCTGGGGTGCCTGGGTGGCTCAGTTGGTTAAGCACCTGACTCTTAGTTTTGGCTCAGGTCATGACCTCACAATTCATAATGTTCAAGCCTCATATTGGGCTCTGCGCTGACAGCAGCACCTGCTTGAGATTCTCCGTCTCCCTCTCTTCTGCCCATTCCCTGCTTGTGCTCTTTCTCCTAAAATAAGTAAATATTTTAAAAATGATAAAATTGTATTAAAAAACATTGACTTAGAGCAGCATGTTTAAAGTCTAGATTCTTTTTTTTTTTTTTTTGCATGTGGATATCTAGTGCTTACAACACCATTTGCTGAAAGGACTATTCTTTCTTTCTTCATTGAATTGTCTTTATCAATTTATTGAAAAAATGACACAGGCATCTATCATAAAACCCAGCAATTGTCCTCCTAGGTATTATTTTAAGAAAAACAAAGATGGGGCGCCTGGGTGGCTCAGTCCGTTAAGTGTACAACTTTGGCTCAGTTCATGATTTTGTGGTTCATGGGTTTGAGCCCCATGTTGGGCTCTGTACTTACGGCTCAGAGTCTGGAGCCTGCCTCAGTTCTGTGTCTTCCTCTCTCTCTGGCTCTCCCCTATTTGTGCTCTCTCTCTTTCTTAAAAATAAATAAACAGTTAAAAAAAGAAAAAAGAAAAGCAAAGATGTAGGTTTATACAAAAAATTTAGTAGTTTTAACATATAGTAACAAAAATTGGAATCAGCTCTGATGTCCTTCAATAGGGGAATGATTATAAAAACTATGTAGCAAAACCACAAACTAGTATTTAGCAACAGAAATGAAATATTGATATATAAAACAACTTGAATTAGTTTCCAATTATCCTGAGTGAAGAAAGCCAATTCCAATAGGTTACATGCTATATGATTCCACTTATTTTACATTCTTGCAATGACAAAATTGCAGAAAGGGAGAACACATTAAAGAGATGATGGGGTGAATGGGAATTGTTGTGGCTATAAAAGAGCAACATGAGTCCACTTAATAACAGTAATATATACATTATTCTCAAGTATATATGGAACATTCTCTGGGATAAACTATAACACAAGTTTCAATACATTTAAAGACACAGAAATAATACAAAGTACTTTTTTGACCACAGTAGAATGAAATCACACCAATAACAGAAATAAAATTGGGAAATTCATAAATATGTGGAAATTAAATCACACACTCTAAATGACTGATGAGTCAAAGAAGAAATCAAAAGAGAAAGAAAATAATTTGAGATAAATGAAAACAAGGACACAACATACTAAAACTCATAGGATGCAGCTAGGGCAGTACTTACAGGGAAATTTTACAGCTTTAATTTAATTACATAAACTGGAAAAGAATACACTAAACCTAAAACAAGCAGAAGGAAGGAAGTAATAAAGATCAGAGCACTAATTTATAAAAGAGAGAATATGAAAACCATAGAGAATATAAAGGTAATCAAGAGCTGTTTCTTTGCAAAGGTTAAAAAATTTGATGAGCTTTAGCTAATATTGATCAAGGAAATAAGAGAGAAAACTAGATTATTAGAATCAGAAAAAAAGAGGGAAATTACCACCTTACAAAAATAAAAAAAATTATAAAGCAATACTATGAACAACTGTATGCCAATAAATTAGATAGCTTAGATAAAATGAACACATTTCTAGAAAGACAAACTACTGTAATCAACTCAGGTAGAAATAGACAATCCAAATAGATCTCTAACAAGTAAAAAGATTGAATCAGTAATACAAAAAACCTATTTTCAAAAAAAGCACAGGCCCAGGTGGCTTTACTGCTTAAGTCTATGAAACATTAAAAAAATTAATATAAATTCTTCACAAATTCTCCAAAGAAATAGAACAGTAGGGAATACTTCCCAACTTATTCACTCATTCTGTGACACCCTGTCTCTAAAACCATAAAAGACCTCACAAATAAACTTCAAACCAATATATCTTTTGAATATGGACACAAATACAGTGACATGTAAATAGAATTATATACCATCACCATGTGGGATTTATCTTAGGAATGCAAGGATGGTTCAATATACAAAAAAATCAATTATAATTAGATGAGAACTTTTTCAATCAGGTCTTAAATCATCTTAAAAACCTACAATTAGTATATAATACTTAATGGTGAGAGACTTGGACACATTCACTCTAAGATCAGTAACAAGCAATGGTATCCACTCTTGCCACTTCTATTCAACCTTGTACCAGAGGTTCTGGTCAGAGCAACTAGGCAGGAAAGAGAAATAAAAGGCATTTAGACAGAAAAAGAAGTAAAACTATTTCTAATCACAGATGACATAATCTGGTATGTAGAAAATCTCCAGGAGTTCAGTAAAAAGTATTAAAACTAATAAAAGAGTTCAGCAAGGTTCCAGGATAAAAGATTAACAGGCAAAAATCAATTGTATTTCTATATGCTTGCAATGAACAATCTGGAAGCAAAATTTTAAAAATGTTTCCATTTATAGGGGTGCCTCAATTGGTTAAACGTTGGACTTCAGCTCGGATCATGATTTGGTGGTTCGTGGGTTCAAACCCCTCGTGGTGCTCTCTGCTGTCAGCACAGAGCCTGCTTCAGATCCTCTATCCCTGCCACCTCCCGACTCTGTCCTTCCCCTGTTCACATGCTCTCTCTCTCTCTCTCTCAAAAACAAAAATAAAAACACTTCCATTTATAATAGCATCAAAAAGAATAACATAATTGGGAATAAATTTTTTTTTACATTTTTTTTTAATGTTTATTTATTTTTGAGACAGAGAGAGACAGAGCATGAATGGGGGAGGGTCAGAGAGAGGGAGACACAGAATCCGAAGCAGGCTCCAGGCTCCGAGTGGTCAGCACAGAGCCCGACGCGGGGCTCGAACTCACGGACTGTGAGATCATGACCTGAGCCGAAGTCGGACACTTAACCGACTGAGCCACCCAGGCGCCCCTTTTTTTTAATTTTTTTTTTAATGTTTAGGGAATAAATTTTATAAAAGAACTGAAAAGTTTATATACCGGAAGCAACAAAATATTATTGAAAGAAATTAAGGGATACTTTCTCAACAAAGGGGGTTTAGAGGGAAAATACATCAACATTATAAGGCCACTTATGAAAAACCCACAGCTAACATCATCCTAAATGGTGAAAAAAATGAGAGCTTTTCCTTTAAGATCAGTGACAAGGATGTCCACTTTCACACTTTTATTCAATATAGTACTAGATGTCCCAGCCACACCAATCAGACAAGAAAAAGAAATAAAAGGCATACATATCAGTAAGGAAGAAGTGAAACTGTCACTATGTTTGCAGATGACATGATACTATACATATAAAAAACTCTGAAGACTCCACCAAAAAACTATTAGAATAAATGAGTTCAGTGAAGTTGTAGGATATAAAACTAATACACAGAAGTTGGTTATGTTTCTATACACTAATAATAAAGTAGCAGAGAGAGAAATTAAGAAAACAATTCCATTTACAATTACACCAGAAGAATAAAATACCTAGGGGGCACCTGGGTGGCTCAGTCAGTTAAACGTCTGACTTCAGCTCAGGTCATGATCTTGTGATTGGTGAGTTCAAGCCCTGCATCAGGCTCTCTGCTGTCAGCATGGAGCCCACTTTGGATCCTCTGTCTGCTCCCCTCTCTGCCCCTCTCCTGCTTGTGCACTCTCTCTCTCAAAAATAATTAACCATTAAAAAAAAAACAAAAACTAAAAACAATCTTAAAAAAAAAAAGAATAAGATACCTAGGAATAAACTTAACCAAGGAGGTGAAAGACCTGTACTCTGAAAACTATAAAACACTGATGAAAGAAATTGAAGATGACACTAATGAAAAGATATTCTATGTTCATGGATTGGAAGAATTAATATTGGTAAAGTGTCCATAGTATCCAAAGAAATCTACAGATTCAACACAATCTGTATCTAAATACCCCAATGGCACTTCCCCCCAACCCCAAAACAGAACTAGAACCAATAATACTAAAATTTGAATGGAACCGCAAAAGACCCTGAATAGTCAGAGAAGTCTTGAGAAAGAACGAAGCTGGAGTTAGCACAATTCCAGACTTCAAGATATACTACAAAGCTGTAATAATCTAAACAGTATGGTATTGGCACAAAAATAGACACATAGATCAATAGAACAGAATAAAAAGCCCAGAAATAAACCCATGCTTTTATGGTCAATAAGTCTATGATAAAGGATATACAATGGGGAAAAGAATCTCTTCAATGAGTGGTGCTGGAAAAACTGGATAGCTACATGCAAAAGAATGAAACCAGACCACGTCTTAAACGTACACAAAGATAGGGGCTCCTGGCTGGCTCAGTCAGTGCAACATGCAACTCTTCATCTTGGGTTTGTGAGTTTGAGTCCCAAATTGGGTGTAGAGATTACTTAAAAACAGTATCTTAAAACATACACAAAAATAAACTCAAAATTATTTAAAGATCCAAATGTGAGAACTGAAACCATAAAACTCTTAGAAGAAAACATAGGCAGTGTTTTCTGACATTGGCTATAGCAACATTTTTCTATCTATGTCTCCTTAGGCAAAGGAAACAAAAGGAAAAATTAACTATTGGGACTATACCAAAATAAAAAGTTTTGCACAGTTAAGAACACCATCAACAAAGTGAGAAGGCAACCTACTGAATGGGAGAATATATTTGCAAATGATGCATCTGATAAGGGGTTAATATATAAAATATATAAAGAACTTGTATAACTCAACACCCAAAAAACAAATAATCCAATTAACAAATGGGCAGAGGACCTGAATAGACATTTTTCCAAATAAGGCATACTGATGGCCAACAGACACATGAAAAGATGTTCAACATAACTAATCACCAGGAAAATGCAAATCAAAATTGCAGTGAGGTATCACTTTACATCTGTCAGAATGGCTAAAATTAAAAAGCAAGAAATAACAAGTGTTGGTGAGGATGTGGACAAAAAGGAACCTTTGTGCATTGTTGGTAGAGATGCAAATAGGTGCACCCACTGTGGAAAACAGTATGCAGGTTCCCACCCCCCCCCCCCCCGCCCGCAATTAAAAAATAGAACTACCATATGAAATAGTATTCCACTACTAGGTATTTACCCAAAGAAAATGAAAACACTAATTCAAAAAGATATATGCACCCCTATGTTTATGTTTATTGCAGCATTATTTATAATAGCCAAAATTTGTGAGCAAACTAGGTGCCCATTGATATATGGATAAAGATGTGGCATGTGTATGTGTGTGTGTGTGTGTGTGTGTGTGTGTGTAATAGAATATTACTCACCTATAAAAAAGGATGAGGTCTTGTCATCTGTGACAACAGAGATGGACCTACGAGTATTATGCTAAGAGAGAAAGACAAATACCGTATGATTTCATTTAATATGGAATCTAAAAAACAAAACAAATAAAACCAGGAACAGACCCATAAATACAGAGAACAAACTGATGCCTGGATTTCAAAACTTACTGTAAAGCAACATTAATCAAGACAGTGTAATATTGGTATAAAGAAATATAGATCAATGGAATGTAACTGAGAGTCTAGAAACAACTCATGTGTCTATGGCCAACTGATTTTCAACAAAAGGGTCAAGACCATTCAATGGGGGAAATAGTCTTTTCAATAAATGGTGCTGGGACATTGGAATGCCACATGCAAAATAGTGAAGCTGGATTCTTAACTCACACCATATATAAAAATTTACACCAAATGGATCAAAGTCCTAAATATAAGAGCCCAAACTATAAAATTCTTGGTAGAAAACACAGCGGTAAATTCGCATAACCTCAGACTTTAGCAATGGTTTCTTATATATGAGACTAGAAGCACAAATAACAAATGAAAAAACAAATTAGATTTCATCAAAACTGAAAACTTCCATGTTTCAACACACTATCAAGAAAGTAAATGTACAACCTACAGAAGGGGAAGAAATATTTTTAAACCTTATATCTGATAAGGAACTTGTACTAGAATATATAAAAAACTCTTACAACTCAAAAATAAAGAAAAATAATTCAATTTAAAAATTGGCAAAATATCTGAATAGACATTTCTCCAAGTAAGATATTTGAATGAGCAGTAAGTACATTAAAAGATGCTCAATGTTTTTAGTCACTAGGGAAATGCAAATGAAAACCACAGTGAGATATCTTTTCACATTCACTTGGTCAGGTAATAAGAATCGTTGGTGAGAATGTGGAGAAATCAGAACCCTCATATACTGCTGGTATAAATGTAAAATGGTGCAGCCATTTGGAAGGCAGTCTTGAAGTTCTTCAGTTAACTAGTCACCATATGACCTAGTAATTCTATTCCTATGTATATATTAATGAGAAATGAAAACATGTCCATACAGAAACTTGTAAACAATGTTGATAGCAGCATTACACATAATCGTCAGAAGGTGAAATCAACTCAAGTGTCCATCAGTGGATGGATAAGCCAAATATGGTACATCCAAACAACGGAATATTATTCGGCCATAAGGAGTGATGCACTAATACAGGCTACAACATGGTTAAATCTTGAAAACATGCTAAGTGAAAGAAGCCAGTTACAAAATACTACATATTCTGTGATTCCATTTATTATGAAATATCCAGAATAGGCAAATGATAGAGACAAAGAGTAGATTGATGGCTGCTTAGGGATTATGGGAATGGGGCATAATAAAGGGTATGGAGTTTCTTTTTGAGGTGATGAAAATGTTCTAATAGTGACTGCAGTGATGATTGCACATATGTGTGATCGCAGTGATGATTGCACATACGTGTGACTCTACTAAAAACCACTGAATTGTACACTTTAAATAGATGAACTGCATATTATGTGAATTATTTATCTCGGTAAAAATTTTTAAGGGGCAACATGAGGCATTCTGAGTTGATTAAAATGTTCTGTATCTTTAAAAACAAAACAAAAACCTAGTAATGGAATACGTGAGTTCTATGGTTAGTGTATATATATATATTTTTTAACATTTTTTTTATTTTTGGGACAGAGAGAGACAGAGCATGAACGGGGGAGGGGCAGAGAGAGAGGGAGACACAGAATCGGAAACAGGCTCCAGGCTCCGAGCCATCAGCCCAGAGCCTGACGCGGGGCTCGAACTCACGGACGGCGAGATCGTGACCTGGCTGAAGTCGGACGCTTAACCGACTGCGCCACCCAGGCGCCCCGGTTAGTGTATATTTTTAACTTTATAAGGAACTGTCAAACTTCAAAGTGACTACTTTGTCTTCCTGCTAGCAATGTACAAAAGTTCCAGTTGCTGCACGTTCTCATGAATACTCAGTATTGTAATTTTTAACAATTTAAGCCATTCTAATAGGTATATGTTGTTATATCATTGTGGTTTTATCATCTATCACTTACATTTTCTGAATGACTAATGATGTTGAGCATCTTTTCATGTACTTGTTTTAGTTGCCACCCATGTATCTTTAGTAAAGTGTCCTAAGTTTAAAATAATTAATTAAAGGGGCATCTGGGTGGCTCAGTTGGTTAAGCGTCCGACTCTTGATTTCGGCTCAGGTCATGATCTCACAGTTCATGAGTTTGAGCCCCACATTGGGCTCCACACTGACAGAGCAGAGCCTGCTTGGGATTCTTTCTCCCTTTCTCTCTGTCCCTCCCCTGCTCATGTGCACGCTGTCTCAAAAACAAACTTTAAAAAATTACAGAAGTAATTAAGTTAAATTTAAGTTACAAAAGAATAGTAATTTTCACAAAAATTAGAAACTTAAAACCAAAACAGAAATAACATTTAAAGATGAAGAACGATGTGGAGAATAATATTTGCCAGGTATGTGAAAGGACAGGGAGAGTAGATACCATATGTGAAGAGATGATGGACTTTGCTCTTTCTTTTGAGTGTATCTGCTGTGTGTATATATAACCTCTTACTGCACCAACCTAATTTGTAAAATGCTCTGACTCCTCCCATGTGATCTGGAGGCTAAAGTTGGGAGGTGCCCAATATGATCAGGTCAGAATTTTGAGAGGCAAGGAGTCCTAGGCTTGGACAATACAGGCCCACAGTGTTCTGCTTACAAACAAGGTCTATGGGCAGAGGTAGTGGGAAGGTGTGGGGCATCAGTAGATGGAGTAGGGAGGTCATCAGGCATTAGGGGTAGGTGTGAGGAGAAAAGGGACAGTGGCACAGGGGTCACCAGGAAGAGTACAAAAGATAAGGATAGGACAAATTTTTGGCCATTATTTCTCCAAATATTTTTTTCTGTCACTCACTTTTCTATCATGTACTTTGAGGACTTCAATTACTTGTATACTGAGCCACTTGATGTTGTCCCATGGCTTATTAATACTATTTTTTTCTTTCCTCTTATGGACTTTTTCTGTCTTGGAACATTTTTATTGCTATGGCTTTACATTCACAAATCTTCTGTGATGTCTAATCTATTTCATCTTTAGAAGCTTGTGACTTTCTTGTTATGTTTGCACTTAATTTTTTGATCATAAGGGATAATGCTAGAATTCATTTTGGATCGTGTCCCTGCTTCTTTGTGTGCCTGGTAGTCTTTGTTTGGATGCCAGACATTGTAAACTCTACTTTGTTGGATGTTGCATACTTTAGTATTGTTATAAATCCTCTTGAACTTTGCTTTGCAATGTAATTAATTAGCTGGACAATTTGATCCTTTTGGGTCTTGCTTTTTTGTTAGATGAATCCAGAGCACTGTTCTAATTATTCTTCAATATTGAGGCAATACTTCCTAAGTACTCTACCTCAACCAAGCCTGTGAGTTATGTTTTTCTAGTCTGGTTCGTAGGAACAAGTGCTGTTCTTAACCCTGAGTAATACCTAGGCAATTTTCATTCTAATCTGTTCAGGTGGTTTTTTGCCTAGCCTTGGCTATTTCCTCATTTGCACACACTGATCAGTGCTCAGTTCAATATGCACGGATAGGGTAGGGCTTCCTCTGCTGAGTTCCAGGGTTCTCTCTCTACGGAGTTTTCTCCTTTCTGGTGTTATGTCCTGTGAACTCTAGCTGCCTTGGTCTCCCTGGGCTCTAGGCTTTATTTCTTCAACTCAAGTAGTCTGCTGGGCTCTACCTCAGGTTTCCCTACCTTTGCTGCAGACTGGAAACTCTCTCTCTGGGTAGTAAACTGGAGCAGTCATAGGGCTCAATTTTTGTTTTTCCTATTTCCCAGGATTACTGTCCCTTGCTTTCTGATATTCAGTGTCTTGAGATCATCATTTCATGTATGTTGGCTGGCTTTTTTGGTTGGTTCAGGCAGGACGGTCGATTTGGTTTCGGTTACTCCATCTTGGCTGGAAGTGGAAGTCCCTGACATCTTTCTGCTTAACTTTTCCTCTCCAAATAAGAGTGTTAAAACACTGATTGTCAAAATTTTCTTCAAGGAGGTATTAGTTAAGTGTCAGGACTTTAACTATGTGATCCCAGTTAGTCCTCACAACCATGCAGGTTTTCTTAACCTCATCACCATTTGACAGCTGAAAAGCAAGGCCCAGAGTTTTGCTGGTTTGGACTTCAGCAAGCCTGTCAGTCCTGAGGCCATGTGCATTCTGTGGCTCCAAAAATTTCTTAATGCTTTGCTGCAGAGTTGTCTGGGGAGTTGACTGACCCACATAGCATCTCTGGTTCTTCATTCCTTAAAGAAGGGCTCATACTTGTAGCCTGGCTTTTGAGGTATTCATACCCACATGCACTCTGTACTCTGGCTTGGTCAGGCATGCATGTATGCTGGTGTCTCATCCAGCCAATTGACATGAATGAGAAGGCAGTAAGATGGACACTAAGTAAGGAAGCATCCAGAGAGGGTTATCAGTGACCAAAGTCACCCAGGCCTTCTAATTCCGAATCCAGGTCTCTGTTTCCAGACTTGAGATCCCACACAGCTGGCAGGGAGGCAACAATGAGGTGCATAACACAGAGGTAAAGGTGCTCAGTCCTTACCACACTTGAGGTTTCCGTGATTCTAGCTATTTCCTCTCCTGTGGGTCAGCCTCTGGACCACTTTCTAAGAAAATCCCAGCTTTCAGGTAATTCTTCAGAAAACTCAAGTCTGTACTTACTGATTTCCTTCCATGAAATTGGCAAGTCAGCTGTAGCTCTTGGTTGCCAGTATGATCAGAGACCAAGGGGCCCCACCACCAGAAGAACTTTGAGGCATGGCTTGGGAAGAGACTTATGTGAGGTGGCCTATCGGTTACCCCCAGCTCAGCCTCAGATCCTTCAAAGAAGTGACCTCCACAGTGGGAAAGAATTTCTGCACAGAGAGGCTGGGGCCAATAGATGACATCAAAAATCCTTTCTGGTTCTGATGTTCCATTATTGCCCATTTCAGGGGAAGGTGGAAGTTAGAAGGAAAAGGCAGGGGAAGCCAGGATGATTTGGTATCCAATGCGTGTTCATTTATTTTACACTTACAAAAGAAATCGCCCACCCCTCTGCCCCATTCCCCCAAAAAACAGTCTCTTTTTACAAACATTTAAAAATTAAAACCAAATGAAGATAGACAAGTTAATTTCAGTACAATTATTTTTCAATGTAGCTGTCATAATTAGAGTTTAAATTTCCTACAAGTGACCAATGTCCAAGTGACTTATAGGGAAATCCTGATTATTGGCCAAAAGGAAAATTCCATATTACAAGTTAGCAAATTCTAGTACAAAAATAGTCCGTGTTGGAATAGGCTTTCCTTTTACATAGGTCTCAGGGTCAGTCTACTGACTGCATAATACACTAACATTTCAGGGTTCTCTCTCTTTCACAAATGGCTCATTCGTCATAGCTGAAGCAGCACGGTGTCTGCAGTGGCAGGGACTAGCGTCCACCTTGGGACCGTGCTGGAGACGGCAGGCCTGGGAGTGCCTCACTGACCCCAGGGCAGCAGGGCAGGGCCCCAGCCCCAGCTCTGCACAGGGGTCCTGGAGGGAGGGATGAATGGCTGGCAGAGGTTCCCCCTTCTGAGGGAGCAACAGGCCCAGGAAATAGGGGAAGTCTGCCCAGGAAGCTGGGCTGGTGCTGGCACGGGATAGCCCACCTCCTGCCAGTGTCTCCTCGTCCTTCTGTAGCCTGACGAGGTGAGAGGTGGTCCTCTGCGTTGTCAGCGGCGAGAGTGTGGCCCTGCCCTTGCTGTAGCCAGGGGAGGCCTAGGCAGGCTACTTGTCCCTCAGGATATCGAGCTGCTCCTGACACTCGGTGAAGAGGCGCTGAAAACGGAGATTCTGCCCAATGACTGGCAGTAGCTCCTTCAACAGCTCCCTCTTCCGGAGACCCTGTGGACACAAAGAGTGACAGTTGAATTCAAGTGTCAGTGAGGAGACCTGAAAGATGGGGGGGCTTCCCTGGCCTGGCAGAGAAACTTCTGTCTGCCCATCTGACCCCCAGAGACCCCCTGGAGAAACTACAGATGGATGAGAGCAATTTCTCTACATGCTGGCAAGTCCTAGGCAAGCTAAAAGCCTGAGCTGGGGCATGTGGGATGGAGTGGCAGGGAGTAGGGAAAGGACACAGTGCAAGGATACAGCAAAGAAAACCAGGGTAGGTTCTGCTCCTCTGTGTCCCCTAAGTTTGCTGGCATAATCACCACTGGTCTTGAACTGTACTGATTAGTGGCCATGGTAGCTTGGCCTTCCAGACCAGGACAGAAGTAGGACATTAGGGTAGAGGGACAGGTGGATAGCCATCCAGGAATGGCTCTTCCCTCATGTGGATGTTCTCTAGGGGACTGAGGTCAAATTCAAGGGAGAAGAGGCACCTGGGAGGCAGTGGCTGGCCTTGGTTTTATAATCCTGGGGCCTCTGCCCTTGGGCTTTGCCCAGGAATCTTTCATGCCTGGGTGCACTGGCACCATGGTCTGCCTGGGTTCTCCTGCAACATGTACTGTGGGGAGGGGTCTCCACTGCACAGAACCCTGAGGAGCACATCTGCTTCAAAGAAAAAAACCGCCAACCAACAACACTGACCATTGGAAGTGAAGGAAGGCCCAAGATGTTAAAATAAGCATGGTAACAAGACAAGGAATTATAGAAAAGAACCAAGTGTAGATATTAAGTATGAGCAACGTAGTCATTGAAGGAGATGGGATTTGTGGGAGAACAGACACTGCTGAAGACCAAGTCAGAGTAGAGTAAGATGGAGGACCACAGATCATGCTTGAGGAGAGAGGCAAGAGAGGGGAAGTAAGAGGAGAAATTGTATGGGGAAAAGTAAAGGCAGAAGGAGGCAGCAAATGGGCGCAATATCTACATAATGGGTCCCAGAAGAGAGAAAGAAGAGAGTAGGAAATATTTAAGGAAATAATACAGGTGGATTTCACATAATAAAATCAAATGGCCTTAGGTTGAAAGCCTCCATGAATGCTGATCATGTAAGATATGGAAACATAATAAAGGTTATATATGAAAACCACACAACTAACATATTTCAGTGGTGAAAAACAGCTTTTCCTCTAAGATCAGTAATAAGACAAAGGTGTCCACTCTCTCTACTTTTATTCAACATAGTACTGTAAGTCCTAGTCACAGCAGTCAGATAAGAAAAAGAAATAGGCGTCTAAATTGGTAAGAAGTAAAACTTTCACCATTTGCAGATGGCATGACACTATTATACTATACCATTATAATATATTACATTATTGTAATATATTATATTATATGTAGAAAACCCTAAAGACTCCATCAAAAAACTAAAACTGATAAATGAGTTTAGTAAAATCACAGCAAAAAGTTAATATATAGAAATCTTACATTTCTTCACACTAATAACGAAGTAGCAGAATAGAAAATAAGGAAACAATCCCATTTACAACTGCACCAAGAACAATAAAATACCTAGGAAGACTTGTACTCCACAAAAACTGTAAAACATTGATGAAAGAAACTGAAGACACAAATAAATGGAAAGATATTTCATGTTCATAGATTGGAAGGATCAATATTGTAAAAATGTCCAGATCACCCAAAGCAATCTACAGATTTAATGCAATCCCTATTAAAATACCAACAACATTTTTCACAAAACTGGGGGAAAAAAAGATATGGAAAAGCTGGTATCTAGACATGTTAGGATAAAATACACAGAATTTGAGGATATCAAAGACAGAAACATTCTGAAAGTTTCTAAAAAACAAGAGCATATTACCTACAAAAGGAGAGATACCAAGATACACAATAAAGTAGTATTTATAATATACTGGGAAAAAACCTCATAACCTAAACTTTTTTACCCAAATAGGTATTCATATTAAAAGGTGTAATGAAAAGTATTCTTAGGCTTATAAGACCTCAAAAGGTTTGCCACAAAAAAGATCCACCGTGAAAATGTTTTGGAGGAAATACTTGAAGTAAGAGAAGATAAATCCAGACAATGCTAAGAGACATGAAAAGAAATGTGATCAACTATGGCTAAAGTTTATATTAGCCTTAAGAAAACCAAGAAAACAAAAAATGTAAATGGTTTGAGCTTAGCAATGAGGGGAAAAAAAAAAAAAGCTTGTCAGATTAGATAAAATAAAAGCCAGCCATCCAATGTTAGTAAGAAACATATAAACATGGATGCAGAAGGGTTAAAAGTTGGAGAGAGATACGTTAGTAAAGAGTAAAAAGAGAGCGAGTATTTTACAATTACCAAAGAGGACTTCATGACAAAAACGTTGCTGAGGAAAGAGAAAGTCAAAGAGAGGGACAAAACCACCCTCAGGGAGATTTTAATATACAACCAACTAGTGATGGGTCAGAAAGGGAAAAAGCTGCAGATTCAGGTAATCTGAACTGAACATTTAGTAAATAAGACTTAATGGACATATACAAAATGAAAATACACGTTCTTTGGCACACACAGAAATACAAAAAATTGCTCTAAAAGTAAACCTCAAAAAATAGGCATCATGTAGACTGCAGATTGGCATGATCGAATACAGCTACTATATGTTTTTGTAAATAATTTTATCAAAATGCAGCCACACCCGTCCTTTTGTTTATATACCATGTTACAACAGCAGAGTCAAGCAGTTGTACAGAGACTGCATGAATTTGCAAAGCCTGACATGTTTACTCTCTGGTCCCTGACAGAAGAAATTTGCCAACCCCTGATATAGCTCATGTTCTCTAACTAAGACACAAATAGAACCCATGAATCTAATTAATCAATTAAGTTAATTAATGAAATTGTTAATTGAAACTAAAAATGACTTACAAGTGAATGGCAATAAAAACACTATATACTGCGAAAATGGTGAAATGCAACAGAAGAGAGGCTCTTATAGGGATACTTAAAAACATAAAACATCTATCAGAGTACATACAAAAATGACAACCAATTACCTGAGTCCAACTTAGGTATCAGAAAAACAAAAACAACAAAAAAACAACATACATACACACACTACACACACACACACACACACACACACAAATAAATAAAATAAAATAAAATAAAATAAAATAAAATAAAATAAGAAAGAAAAAAGACATCAAAAAAACTTATTTATTTTATTTTGGAGAGAGAGAGATAGGCAGAGAGAGAGGGGGACAGATGATCTGAAGTGGGTTCTGTGCTGACAGCACATAGCCCGATGTGGTGCTCAAACTTATGAACTGTGAGATCATGACCTGATCCAAAGTTGGATGTTTAACCGACAGAGCGACCCAGGAACCCCAAGAAAAAACATTTTTAAAAAGAAAATGAGATAATAAAGAATTGAAATCAATGAAATTAAAAACTTTTGATAGAAAAGACGAATAAAGACAAGTCATTTGTCTGATCATTTACTGATCAACAACTTTATGCCAACAAAACTGAACATTTAGAGAAAATGGACTAATTCCTAGGAAAATATAATTTATCTAAATCAATTCAAGAATAAATAGAAAATAGGAGTTAAATCTTACCACAAGGAAAATAACAGGTATACTAGTTTTGTAAACTGATGTTTAAGAGACTTCCAAGGAACCGATTTTTCCAAATTTATATAAACTCAAAGAACAAAAAAAGAGGAACTACCCCCAATACATTCTATGAGACAAAATAACCTTGATTCTTTTCATTTAAAAAAAAAAAAAATTTTTTTTAACGTTTTATTTATTTTTGAGACAGAGAGAGACAGAGCATGAACGGGGGAGGGGCAGAGAGAGAGGGAGACACAGATTCGGAAGCAGGCTCCAGGCTCTGAGCCATCAGCCCAGAGCCCGACGCGGGGCTCGAACTCACGGACCGCGAGATCGTGACCTGAGCCGAAGTCGGACGCCCAACCGACTGAGCCACCCAGGTGCCCCAAAATAACCTTGATTCTAAAACCAGACAAAAATAAAATGAGAATGAAAGATCCCAGGCCAATTTCACCCATGAAATCAGGTGTACAAATCTCTAATAAATTATTAGCAATTAGTTCTAACAGTGAATGAAAAGATACTATGACCAAGTTATTGTTTATCCAAGAAATTGAGGATAATTTAATCTTAGAAAGCTTATTAATTTAATAGGTTTTAATATTATGGAAAAAGGCACAAGAATTGGAAAACAGGAAATAAAACAACTATTTAAGATGATTTGGCTGCTTACTCTACACAGAAAACACAAAACTAGTGATAAATTAATAATAATAATAATAATAATAATAATAATAATAAACATAACAAAAACGTGTAGAAAGATGTTTGGTGACTAAAATACCAAAACCAAATGCACTTATATATATATATATACAGCAGCAATGAATAATTAGAAAACATAAATAGGACAATATACTGTTTAGAATAGCCACAATTATAAAACATCTAAGAATGAATCTAACAAAAGACGTGGATGGCCTATGTGCTGAAAGTTATAAAACTGTATTGAAAGCCATTAAAGAAAACCTAAATGAACAGAGAGTGCTGATGGGAACAATGGCATAGTTTAGATATCATGATGGAGGCTGCAAAAGGGCAGTGGTGGGCAAAGTGGTGACTGAGAGCTGTAGGGGAACTGTGGACCTGTGGATGCCTATGGAAAGGATACTATGAGTAGAATACAACAGAACATCTAAGGTTATGAAAAGAAGCAGAAGTGAGATTTCTAGGGAAAGTGAAACACTTAAAAGCAGCTATGTAAATGGGGAAATGGAAGAAAAGCACAAGCAAAGACCTGGGAAAAAGGCATCCCCAGAAAAGGCTGGAGGACCAAGAGCCTTCATGACCAGCTGAGTAGGGGAGCCAGTCTGCAAAGACTGGAAAGGTGGCCTTTTTTTTCAAATGCCCAATATTCAGCAAAAGATGACAGGGCATTCAAAGAAACAAAGAAACATGGCCCATTCAAAATAACAAAATAAACCTCCAGAAACTGACCCTAAGGGAACACAGGCTTGGAACTTATGTGACAAAGACTTTAAAACTATTGTCTTAAATATTCTCAAAGAGAACATGAACAGACATATTAGGAAAATGATATGTGAACAGAATGAGAATATTAACAAAGAGACAGAAATTATAAAAAAGAACCAAACCAAATTCTGGAGCTTAAAAACATAGTAGCTAAATAGAAAAATTCACTAGAGGGGTTCAACAGTAGACTTGAATAGACAGAAGAAAGAATAAATAAACTTGAATTCAAGTTATTTAAAATTATTGAATCTGAACAGCAAAAAGAAAATAGAACGAAGAAAAGAGAAAACAGCATAAGAGACTTATAGGACACCATCAAGCAGACCAATACATGCATTATGTAAGTCCCAGAAGAGTAACAGAGAGAGAAAGGGGAAGACAACTTATTTGGAGAAATAATGGCTGAAACGTTCCCAGGTTTGAGGAAAGACACGGATTTGCAAATCCAAGCTCAACAAATACTCCGTGTAGGAAAATCCCAAATGAACTCATACTGTGACACATTTTAATCAAATTATGTGAAGTCAAAGACAAAGAGATAATCTTGAAAGAAGAAAAGTGGCTCATTATGTAAAAAGCATCCTCAATAAGACAATCAGTGATTTCTCAGCAGGAACACTGAAAGCCAGAGAAAAACTGATATCTGAGAATACCATATCCAGCAAAACTATCCTTCAAAATCAAGAAAGAAATGAACACATTCCCAGATAAATAAACTGATGGATTCATTATGATTAGAACTACCCTATAAGAAATGCTAAAGGGAGTCCTTCACGTTGAAATAAAAGGATGCTAGACAATAAAATATAAAGTTCTCTGGTAAAGGTGAAAACAAGGACAAATATAAAAACCCATATTGTGTACATTTGTTTGGTAATTCCATTTTTTATTCTTTTATTAGATTTAAAAGACAAAAGCATAAGAAATTATAAATCTATGTTAAAGGTTATAGAATATAAAAAGATATAATTTGTGCCTTCAATAACAAAGTGGATGGAGTGGAACTGTAAAGGAGTAGGCAATGTTTTTGTATACAAGTGAAATTAAACTGTTATTAGTTTAAAATAGACTGTTAGAACTTTAGAATGTTTTTGTTTTCCCTATGGTTATCAAAAAGAAAATATCTATAGAATATACACAAACTGAAAAGAGGAGAGAATCAAAACATGTCACTAAAAAAATTAACTAAATGCAAAGTAAAATAGTAAAGGAGGGAATGAGGGATAAAAAGCTATAAAACATACAGAAAATAAGTAACAAAATGACAATATTAAGTCTTTATCTGTCAGTAATTACTTTAAGTGCAAATGGATTAAACTCCCCAATTAAAAAAATGGGTAAGAAGCCAGGATTCAACCATATGCTACCTACAAGGAACTCACTTTAGATCTAAGGGCACATATAGGTTGAATGTGAAAGGACAGAGAAAGACAGTTCATGGAAATAGTAACCAAAATACAGAAGAGATGGCTATACTAGTTTCATGCAAAACAGATATTATTTCAAAAACTATTACAAGAGACAAAAGTATAATGTATGTATACGTGTCTCTCTGTCTCTCATAAAGTATACAAGAGACATTGTATAATGATAAAAGGGTCAATTTCCCAAAGAAGATGTAACAATTATAAACATATGCACCAAACATCAGAGCTCCTAAATATATGAAGAAAACATCGAGTTGAAAGGAAAAATATATAGTTCTACAATAACTGTAGGACACTTGAATATCCCATTCTCAATAATGGACAGAACAACCAGAGACAGGATCAATAAGGAATACGAAGACCTAAAAAACAATATAGACCAATTGTACCTTACATACATATATAGAACATCACACCCAACAACAGGATACATTTTTCTCAGGTGCACACTGAACATTCTCCAGGAAAGACCACATGTTAGGTCACAAACAAATATCAATAGGTTTAAAAAGACTGAAATCATAGAAGTATCTTTTCCAATCAATGGGATGAAACCAGAAATCAAAAGCTAATGGAAAACAGGACAATCTGCAAATATGAGACAACATATTGTTAACCAATGATTCAAAGAAGAAATCACAAGGGAAATTAGAGAATATCTGAGACAAATGAAAATGAAAACAATATACCAAGAATGACAGGATGCAGCAAAAGCAGTCATTAGACAGAAATTCATAGCTTTAAGAATATACAAAGAAAAACCTCAAATCAATAACATAACCTTCCATCTTTGAAACTAGAAAAATAAAAGCAAGCTAACCCAAATCAAGCAGAAGCAAGAAAATCACACAAGTGAAAATAAAATGGAGAATAGAAAAATAGAGAAAATAATGAAATCGAAACATATTATTTGAAAAGATCATCAAAACTGATAAACTTTTGCCTAGATGGATTAAGAAAAAAAAAGAGAGAAGACTTGAATCACAATCAGAAATGAAACAGGGGCATTACAACTGATGCCATAAAAGTAAACATTATAAATAAACAATTTTACACAAACAATTGTACACCAACAAACTGGACAACCTAGACAATATGGACAAATTCCTAGAAACACACAGCCTACCAAGACTGAAACATGAAGAAATAGAAAATCTGAACAGATCTATAACTAGCAAAGATATTGAATCAGTAATCACAAATCTCTCAACAAAAAAAGACCCTATGACTGCCCAAATGGCTTCGTTGGTGAATTTCACCAAACATTTAAAGAATTATTAACAATCTTCAATTGATGCAAAAATTTTTTTGACAAAGTTCAACACTCTCTCATTGCAAAAACACTCCAAAGACTAATAACAGAAGTAGTCCACCTCAGTATAATAAAGGCCATATAAGAAAACATCACACTCAATGTTAAAAGACTGAAAGCTTTTGCTCCAAAGTCAGGAACAAGGCAAGAATCCTAGCTTTTACCAGGGTACTGGAAGTTCTAACCAGAGCAATGAGGAGAGAAAATGAAATAAAAGGCATCCAAATTGGAAAGGAAGAAATAAATCTTTCTTGTTTGTAGACAACATCATCTTATATGTAGAAAACCCCAAAGGCTCTATAAAAAAACCTGTTAGAATAAGTGAATTCAGAAAATTTCCACAATAAGAAATTACACAAAAATCAGTTGCATTTTGTACACCAACAACATTCTGAAAATGAAACTAAGAAAACAATTCCATTTACAATAGTCTCTGAGGAATAAAATACTTAGAAATAAACTTGACCAAAGAGGTAAAAGACTAGTACACTGAAAACTATAAAATATTGCTGAAAGAAATTAAAGGTAAATGGAAAGACATCCTCTGTTCATGGATTGGAAGATTTAATATTATTAAGATGTCACTAACACCAAAAACAATCTATAGATTTAATGCACTCCGTATCAAAATCTTAATGGTGTTTTTCACAGAAATAGAATAATTCATCTTAAAATTCATATGGAATCTCAAGGGACCCTGAATAGCCATAAGAATTTTGAAAAAGAAGACAAAAGGTAGAGAAGCCTTTAGTTTCTGACTTCAAGACTTATTTTTGCTCTTCCTAGAAGTGGTCTGAGGTGATCTCTGCAAATGGTCACTATTCACTTGACCCAGAAAGTCCTACAAAATCATGCAAATCAAGAGGTTCAAAGCTTTGTGTTCACTTTATGAATGCATGTGAACCTGCACAGGCATCAAGGGTATGTATATCCGAAAAGCCACCAAGTATCTGAAGACTGTCACTTTATAGAAGCAATGTGTGCCATTCTGTTACTACAATGGTGGAGTTGGTAGGTATGCCCAGGCCAAAGAGTGGGGCTGGACACAGAATCAGAGGCTCAAACAGAGCGCTCAATTTTTACTACACATGCTTAAAAATGCTAAGAGTAATGCTGAACTTAAGGGTTTGGATGTAGATTCTCTGGTCATTGAACAGCACATTCAGGTGAACAAAACCCCAAGATGCAGCGCAGAACTTACAGAAATCATGTTTGGACTGACCCATATATGAGCTCTTCCTGCCACACTGAGCCGATCTTTATTGAAAAGGAGATTGTTCCTAAACCAGAAGAGGAGGTTGCATGGAAGAAAAAGATATCCCAGAAGAAACTGAACAAAAATTTATGGCCTGGGAGTAAATTCCACATAAAATAAATGCAAGTACAAGTAGAGCAAAAACCAAAAAACAACCCCACCAAAACAACAAAGCTTATTTCAAAACTATTGTACCTTTTAATTTTTGAACTATGTGACTATATTACCAGCCAAAATAAAATTTTAAATTAAAAACCTGAAAATTTTAATTAAAAAAAGATAAAAGGGGATGAAGTAAACTGCATAAACAAAGCAGAACGTACTGCCTGCCTGCGGCACCAGGGGC